>NW_028301576.1:4517500-4580000 GCF_042242905.1 Orbicella faveolata
TCTTGTCATTGAATAGGCTTGCGCGCCGTCTACTAACGATTTGTAAAAAATCTCGGCAACGAGCGAGTAACTCAGGTAGTAGACAAAGAAAGATGTATTAATAAACAGATATTTTTCGAAGTACGTTGTGTTAGTTGCATTTATTTCACCAGTTTAGCCCTCCAAAATTGTTTTTGCGGTGTCAAATTTCGTGCGAAGTTTGAAGTTTTACTACAAAAACAATTTCTGTCAGTCGTTGCTTTTTAAAATCACTTCGTCACTTTTCTACCGTAAATCGAATAGCAGAAAGCGAGGAAATTCGTTAAGTGTATTCCACAGAAATTCTTCTAATTACAGCAACGATCAGAGAGGTAAACTCCACTGAAATTGACTCAAATTTTATGGCGAGAGAAACACAGGGGGTACTTACCATTTACATGGGAAGACTGGAAATTCCAGTTGGAAAATCAAATGGTTCGCTCCCTTCCGTTTGGGAAGCTTTGGAAAGTATGGGCTGTGATTTGAGGTGATGCTATTTTCCTGCTCTTTTAAGTCTCTCTAGCTGATGTGGATATACTTTATAGTGATTCCCTCTCTCGCAACGTCGCATTTAATTGTTTAATGTTAACGCCTGAAATTTCCAACCGGATGGTTTTTGTAAATGGTAAGCGCCCATGATTACGCGCCATTACAGAGCCAAGCTACAAACAATTAAGCAAACTCTCACAACTTCTAAACACTCAATTGAATTTACTTACGGTGACTTTCCTTGCCATTTTAAAGTGAACAGAGATAAACTTGCGTTGACTAATCGTCGATGGATGTGAAAAAAAGACAAAAGATTGACGATTTCCGCTAACTTTTAGGAGCGAAATTTCGGCAAAGGGGAAAAAAACCCGGCCCGTGGGCCGTATCGTAAAAAGCTGGACCGGTCACGTGCGTATGATTAGCCAATTAAATTCGAGGATTTAGGATTCTGGCCCGCTCAGATGCTTGAGAAAAAAATAAAACGAGTTACTCTTTAACTTAATAAATTTAGTAAAAAGGAAAGTCGTTAGTTTTTTCATAAATAATAAAACTGTACTGTATTTCCAAAGGAACAGTGTTCAAAATCTTCAGAGTGCATACAGAAAAAGCTCTATCACCGTATGTTTTGGTTTTACAAGTTGGTTGCATTAGCAGGCCTTAAAAGTTTGAGCAAAGAGACCTAGTTGATTCCGATGTTCCAGGAGTTCCGTTAGATATTGTGGGCAGAGACTCAGTATTCAATGATTTGTAGACAGAAAGAAGATGCTTAAACACGATCCGATATGAGACAGGCAACTAATGAAGTTGTACTAAGGCAGGAGTAATATGGTCATATTTCCTTGCAGCAGTGACATAACGAGCAGCAATGTTCTGAAATAAACCTGCGTTTAGCGGACACCTCTGTTAAGCGGAGGCGGAGAGCAATATTAAGCCATTTTGTGGCACAAAACCTGCAAGAAGCGGACACTTCTAGGGCTTTTTAGCTTTCAAAGCTCAGCTCAGACTCCTTTAACATTGCTCGGTGATTTCATTTTAAAGCAAAGTAGATATTGATGCAGTGACTAACTGGGCACTTTGCCATGAGCGGTCTGATCTTTTTTTTTTTTAATTAACTCTTTTAATAATTGCTATTATTAAATTAGTTCTATCACTATCTTAAAATGAACGATTGATTTGTAACCCTACTGCAGCCTAGCAGTTGATCCACTGAAAAAAACTACTACTGATTCGCCATAGTTACGTTGTCTACAATTATTCAGATCTACCGACTGTCTTTTTTTTTATCAATTTTCTTATTTAATCATAGCAACACTTACATGACTCAAACTTACATTACATGTCATTACTTACGATTTTCTTAGGTCTGAATTTATAACAATGTTAAAAGCAAAAGTTTTGTTCTTCTTTTTTTATGATAAACAACCTTTTTGCATTACTTCTCTATTTACACGACATTATTTTTTTGCAACATACAACGTAATAACTACGTTGAAAATATATGAAAAAAAAGAAAGAAATACTACTTATAAAGTTATTGATAATTATTTACTTTTAATTAAATTTAAATTAAGTACCTCAAACACATCCCATTTCTTTTAAACTGGCTGATCTTATTTGCCTTAAGAGCTGTGTATTTTTCGGTTTCATATTTGATTTCCAAAATTCTTTTGAAATGTTCAAAGATGGGATTAATTCCTTTACACCTACAGGTCCACAGATATGTCTTTCCTAGAATTACTATATAGTTAATCAAATTCATTCCGGCCTCCTTCAGAATACCTATCACAATATCACGTATCGAGAAGCACCCGCAACTTCCAAGCCTGTTTAATATGCAAGAGGACACCATACTCCAAAAACACTTGGAAAAAGAGCATTCAAATAGAATATAATGAATAGTTTCTCGACCCTCTTGACAAAAGGTGCAGTTTGCATGGATTTGATACGTACCCTATTTTAAAAAGACGGTCATTTGTATAGAGGATGTAGTTGAACACTTCGTAATGAAAAGAGTGTACATACGGTTCGCTTGCAACCCTCAAAGGAAACAGGTATGCTTCGGAAAGTTGGTCTTCTCTTAAATCGAATTCTTGACCAAGCTTATCCCATTTCCTAGTTTTTTCATATTTGAATTTTATCAGATGATAGTAGTAGTTTTTACATTCATAATTTTCCAAGTCAATGACAGTCTTGAACTTATGCATATTAACACGTAATTTGAATGGGACAGACTGTCTCAGGCCAGTACAAACCAAAAAATTTGAATTTTTTAAACCTTGCTCTTTCATTGCTCTAAATGACTGAGTATTTGCTATGTCATAAAGTAGGTCCTTTGTGAAAATTACACCATTATCAAAGTAGTGTCTGTAGAAGGCAGTTTTGCGCAGTAGAAAGATAATTTCTGCTTTTTGTTTTCTGCACCAGGTAAAAGTTGTTTTTCGTTTTCGAAAGTTGCTGATGCCTCTGATGTTCAGTGAAATGAGTGTTTACCCGTAATCATTTGACCAAATAAAAGGAAAAGGTAGTAATAAAAAGAAATACTCTGAAGAGGTACTTGATATCAACAAACAGCAACTCGCTAAAATGTAAATTATAGATCTAATGTTATTAAGATTTAAAGCGTTTGAGGTAAAGAAATAATATGGTTCGTATAGTACATTAAAAAATAAAGCGAAGAGAGAAGAGAAGTTAAAGTGGTATTATGACGAAAATCGCATCTTTCCTATCGCATCCATTTTAAAACATAAACAAGTAGCCTGTGTGAGAAGAAAAATGCTGTTTACTATATTCAAATATCTCTTTTCGTTCCAGAGATATTCAAGTTTTTAATATATGCAAATTAGCCCAGTGATGACCTCATACACTCAACCAAATTTTGATCAAATATGATAAAAACAGATATCTCAGCCAATTTGTATCAGAAATGTTTGATTCTTTGCAGTAAAATTCTACTAAATGTGCTCCACAATATGAGCTTATCAATTTGGTTACCATGGCAACATACTGGGTTCCAGACCTCCCCAATGTTAAAGGCATTTCTGGCCACCTTTGGCATTCCATATACATGTATTTAAATGAACCTGAGAGCGGACACTATTTTTAGCGGACACTATTTTTAGCGGACACTATTTTTAGTATCCCAAGAATGACCGCTTAATACAGGTTTCACTGTAGTGAGTACACGTTTTTCAATCACTGTCAAAGATGGTACATTATAGCTGCAAGAAAATATTTGCGAACCATTGATTTCCTCTTTTTAATTGACCGTATTAAATTTGATATGGTAAGAGGATGGGCCCAACAATCTCCTGCTTAGAGAAATGGTGACGCACATGCAAGAAATCTAGTTGTTTTTTAGAAGCTGTTATACCCGTTCATCAAAGTTACACCAGTGTTTCTTCTGTTTAAGTATTGTGTGTGTTACTGGGACCAGATGGAATTTACTTCATATATATGTGGCCGTCGCAAGCATACTTTAATTTGCAATTAGGCGAGGTCAGGTCTGCGGGTGAGGACCGCAGACAGTTTGTCCGAACTGTATAAGCTCTTTGAGGGGTTTCTTCGTCACAAAAGCATTTACCTGGCCGGTTAATTCATAACGTTGTGGTCGTTCTATGGGGATTGTAAGCTATTGACTTTACCGAATTTAATCTTTCGAGTATTTCCAATTCTGGGACTAAAGTTTTCAAGTTTAACAGTCCAACTAGTTCTACTAGTCACCAGGAGAATGTGTCTGTCCGTACGTTTATTGATAAGGAAAATTAGCCGATGAAAGCGCGAGAATTCAGAATTTTTGCAGTTATCATTTAAAATACCTTGAGTTTGTTTTCCTCCTCTCGTTTCTTATCCTCTTCTTTCTTCTTGGCGCGTTCAGCCACCATTCTTTGTCTCTCCTCAGCTGTTTCAAGGATTTTCTTGCGGATTTGGGGATACTCAGTGAGTACTTCGTCCAGGTCCTCTTTAGTCAACACAAAGACGTCAGAATCTGTTTGTGCCCTGGAAAAATAGGAGCCATAAAGAAGTGTTACGATTGAAAGAAAAAGAGGTGCGAGAGCTGTGAAAAGATAGTTAAAACTTCTTCAATGTTTGAGGCAATTTAGAATTGTTTCGTTGGTACAATTCACACCTTTTTGAGGTTTCTGATAATAGCATCCTGGGAACTGAATCATACCCATTGAACTGCAGGTCAAAGAACTGACTAAAGTATGCAACGAGTAGTTTTTTGACGCTAAGCTCGGCATATTGTTGGTGCATGCGAATGGCAGCTAGGAAAAGATACAAAATCAAACAGTTAGAGCCTGTGCGATGCCAGATACGAAATGCCACTGAAAACCCACTCTTTGGATGTGGCCAAAGAATATATGGAAACGTATTACCCATCTAATGCAGCAGTACGAGAGGGGACAAAAATCAATAAGCTAGAACATTTTACAATTATTCATACAAGCTGCTAAAAGTTTTTACGCTTTTGTTTTAACAGCTTGTGCGAATATAACGAAGTGGAATATAAGGACTGACTAATCTAGAATGACCTAGATCTCCCGCCCAAAGCCTAAATAGTCCCTAAACGTCCCATGACACTCCGCAAGCCTCTCCATCATGCCGTCAGAATAATTATATCTGACTAATTCGTCCCTCAATCGTCAGAAATACACTTTCTCTTGTTCTCTCATCGTCTTCATCAAGGAAGATGATTTTTTCCTTTTACAAGAACACTTATTCTCTTGGGGAACCTAATAAACCTAACTTTATTTTACACGCCAGGCTAGCAGGCTCAGAAATTTGACTATTTCGAGCAGCGGATTTTCTATCAAAGAGGGCGGCGGCCTAGAGTTAGAGCATTCAACAATCAAGAAGAAAATTTCGACGACGTTTTTATAACAATGAAAAGCGCCTTAACGTAAACGATACCGTGAGCCTACTCTTGTCGCATCGGGTCAGTTTTCAAGCAAACGGTACGAAGAAGAAACGAAACTCACCAGTGACCCAGTTGATTAAAAAATCCAAATCATTTTTTCACGCAGCGTGAAACATACGTTGAACAGATGAATAAGTAAATTGTAATGTAAACTTTTTGGAATGTTAACAAGTCGAGTAAAATAACAATAATGTTTCGAGGGGTAATTCTCAACTGAAACTCGCAGTGTAGACGTGTAGAAGAGAGACTGGTAGGCGAGAAGTATGCGAAAGGTAAGGGGTTCGAGACCTTCTGGGGTACAAGTAAAAAAGGAAAAAAAAAAAATGCGTAAGGAGCCTGGGTAATATGGAGGAGAAAAAGAGAAAAGAATGGAGCTAGGGGAAGAAGAGAATCGGCAAAAGGACAGCCCGCAATAAAATCCTCTTTTATTCATACAGTAAGTAGTAATTATCAATGTATATATTCAATACCTTAGGGAGATTCTACTGTCTTCCAAAACAATACTGGAGCACATACATAATTAATCATTCTGCATGCATAATAAATGTATGGGGTTATATGGAAATCTGTCCTTGATTTTCACTGGAGTCAATGCAATCATTAACAGTTTCATGCATTTTCACCAACAGCGCCGCCATTTTGAAAACGATTAAAATAGTGATTGCTGACTAATTTCGCGCCGGCTCATATTTTCTGAAATGGTGCGATGTGTCCGGCTCCTAGCCCGGCGTGTATTGTTACTGCAAATCGATCTTTCGCTTGTAATAACTAGGTGCATTTTAAAACTTACGCTTCAATTATTGACTTCAACCTTAAGATCTGTTGGTTCTAACCTGATCGATGCTGTTCTAGGGCTGATCTCTCCAAAGAATCTTCCTTCACCCATGGTGTCCAATATAATAGGTTCGTCGTGCTCAGAAACAACTTCCACAGTGCCACGGTGGATAAAATACATCTACGTGTATAAAATGTTATATAGTAGTTAAATGAATCCGCGCGCTCTGATTGGTCGATCAGTTATGGTTTATTGTGACAGTAAACTCACGGAAATTTCGCGTGCTTCTGAATTATTATATAAAAACAATAGACCACAAGTTTCTATGGTTTAGAGGCATGATAAACCACTTGGGATGTTGGCAGAACACTCGAAGAATTCGTAAATCACTCACCTGCGGCTCTTAATTTACGAATTCTTCTCGTGTTCTTCCAACATCCCGCGCGGTTTATCGGCCTATAAACCATAAAAACTTGTAGTCTATTGCTTAATTGAGTTGCATTAATAAGTTGTTTATCTCTTTGGCTTAGAGAATAGGAGCTTACACTTATAAAAGTAGACCTACCCACAAATGTCCGGTTATTTGGGGGGATAATTAGTAGTATCCGAGATATTTAGAAAACATTAAGATATTTAGAAAATTGAGGAATATTCAGAAATAATCCAAGCTTTTTGTATCTGAACCCTGTGTTTTCCTCGCTGTTTTCGTGAAACAACACTCAGTTCTATCCCAGAAACATCCATTTCAGTGATCTCCCCGTCTACAAATGCAAGAAAAGTTTGAAAATTTTGGCCCAAGTGATTCAAAATCGGTTTATATTTAAAACAAAAATTAGAGATGATTTTTAGCGATAATTAGGAAGTTTTTTTCGAGAATTTCCGGAAATATATTTAGGTGGAAAGTTGTGGAAAGGCCTAATAAAAGAAAATTTCAACTCTATGCAAAAATAAATAAGGCACAGAGTAAAAGTAAAGTCCATAACAATGATTTTCGTATTTTAAGCTTAAGGCCGAATAAAAGGGGCAACATTATATTTCAACTTGTCCTGCAATATTGATCATAGCAAATTGTTGTTCAACATAGCACGACAAGTGCTGAAAGTTGCGGCAACGTATCGTGTTGGGCGAAATAGACCTGAGTTCGATGCTGCGAGATTTGTTGGTCTTATTACTAACGCAACTACCACTTCTAACGAAAGAGTAAATTAAAAAAAAAAAAAAAAAAGAAACGCAAAGAAAATAAATCGACCATTTTGGGTCATCAGTTCTCCAGCCCTCTTTTAGAAGTTTAATCAGTTTAAGATGGTAAAGAAATCTTCGAAATGTTATCTCTTAAACTGCTTGATACAAATGGCCACTAGCTTCAATAAGCAATTTATAGTCGATGAGCCCACGATACATAAATCTGTTCTTCCGAGATATGCTATGGAAGCTCGCTCTTTATGTTCTCACCGGCAAGTTATGCTATACAAGTCGAAAAATTGCTTAAAATTTCCAGGTTTTCAGCTTATTCCGGAGGAGTAAACCTCCCCACGGACGAACGACATTAATGGTGACTTTTGCATGGTACGGGCGCGCGCCTCTTTCAGTGCATGTTTTTACCTGGTAGTCAGCAAGTCATGTTTGTCTTTAATCGATAGGTGTGTTTAGATGAGAGTATGTAAACACGGCTGTGACGTTTTAGATTCGAGAGAAATATTTATAAAAGTAATAGAGTACTTTTTCCGTGTTTACGTAGTTTGCGTCTCGGGTTTGCATAACTGTCTCATATTCTCAGAACCCCTCGTGTTTAGATGAAGCTGTGTAAATACGGAAAAAATTCTCTGTTGCTTAAATAGGAGGGTGAGCATATATTTGCGGTGTTGTAGTATATCATCAAACGACCCTAACCTCTTGTCCAGTGTCTCCTTTGCGTACCACGTACTCTTTGGCAAGAAAATAAACAGGCTTTACTTTCATGGACAGCATCTTCAAGAAACCGATCTCCGTGCCCTCGAATAAAGGTACCTGATTGGACAAAAAAAGAAACAGTTGTTCAGCGGATAAATTTTTTCGAGATTTAATTAAAGTATCGGACATCTCGTTGCCCATTTTGGCAAAGGACATTAAATATTGCTATGAGCTAGCCATCATAACTGTATAGCGTGGCAGGCTTCCAATTTCGAAACTTTTTCATAGAACTAAGGAAGTAAGCTAAAACCTATTCTATCTTACCCAAGCAGAACCAAAATATGGAAATTAACATTCAGAAATCAAAACGGATGACGAATACCTCTATTGCAGTAACAGTAACAGTAACAGTAACAGCAACAGCAACAGTAACAGTAACAGTAACAGTAACGGTAACGGTAACGGTAACAGTAACGGCAACGGCAACGGCAACGGCAACGGTAACGGTAACGGCAACAGCAACAGCAACGGCAACAGCAACAGCAACAGCAACAGCAACAGCAACAGCAACAGTAACAGTAACAGCAACAGTAACAGCAACAGTAACAGTAACAGTAACAGCAACAGTAACAGTACCAGTAGCAGTAGCAGTAACAGTAACAGCATCAGCAACGGTAACAGTAACAGTAACAGTAACAGTAAGAGTAACAGTAACAGTAACAGTAACAGTAACAGTAACAGTAACGGTAACGGTAACGGTAACGGTAACAGTAACAGTAACAGTAACAGTAACAGTAATAATAATAATAATAGTAACAATACACCTTTTGCATTGTAATAAACCAAAACATAGTGTTCAACACTGTTAACAATCCGCAGACTCGTCCTGTTACAAATGATATGATTCTTGCACAAAAACTTGAAAAATACATTTAAAAAAAACTCAAAGAGAGTGAACTTTTTACCCGTTCAATCAGGTCTTTGTACAGGCTGAGGGAAATGTCGGCTTGCAGAGACAGCGGCAGGCCTTCAAACAGCGAACTAGCATCGACTCCTTTGTTCCGCAGCCAAAGATACTCATAATAGCTGAAAAAAATAACAGAGTTGGCATTTAATAGGACAAAACATATCTCAAAAAGATATCCATGTTAATTAGCATTAAAGGCAACGTTAACTGACTGACCAGTTAACGGACAATCTGATTGGGTACACGGGGATGCTCTTATTATCCCGATAGATGGCACTAAGAGCTATTTAATCTTTGAAAACACCCCATGCTGATCGATCTGATCGATTATCTCGGTCGGTTTGCTGACTGGGTTATGCTAAAACTCGCAATGGGTTTCTATCGACTGATAGAAACCCCAGCCGAGCTCACCGTTTAACAGTTAATTATTGTCCTTGTGTGAGTGAGTTCGGGTACAATACTCTTTACTTTCATAGCGCGTCATAGCAAGAGCAGTAGAGTACAGGAACCTTTCGGGACCGTTGCTAATGCTAAGAATTAATAAGAGGGTTCTGAAGGGAGTGAGAGGAGGAGATATAAATAACATTTGCCAAATATTGGGCGCGTTCCATTCGACCAAAATTTCTGGGAATTCCAGTTTAAAATTGAATAGAACAGAACGTTTCCGGAAATTCGTTTCGGAAATTTCGGTCAACCTCTCGAGGTTGTCCCTTTTTCTAGAAATTTGGAATTTCGGAAATTTCCTGTTCCATTTGGCATTTCTACCCGTTATGATCTCGGTCCTAGTTCCCTTAGTCGTGAATTTTGCCTCGACCAAAGCTACAAGATGGCGGCGAGTCGACACTAAACTGGATGCAGAATGATCTGCCACAGTTCCAGCCTGTTCTTGATTGTCCATCCTCTACAAAAACGTTAGGATCTGATTTTCAAATTCTGGAGAATTCTGGCTTGGTCGTTCCGAATTTTCTTTGGGTCAGTTCGCCCGGTTTGCATACTCTCCCGCGAGAAAAGTTCGCTAGTTTCTTTCATCACACGAAAATGATTTTTGAGTCGGTCAAGTAAATATCAACGAAGAGTTTGTGAATGCACGTTAAATTTCTTTACATGAAGCAGCTTACGGTACTTACGACAGCCACTTCATTATGATCCTTCAGCGTTTTGTCGAGTAAATCTTGGCAGGAAATGTGCTCAAACGGAAATGATACGAGATCGGTCCGGCCTGGTGGAAAATACCGTTCCATTCGACATACGAAAATTTCGGAAATTCAAACCAGAATTTTTGAACGAATGGAACGCGCCCACCATTTCCCAGCACAAATCCAGTCCAATTTCATCAGCTTGCTTGTAATTCCCAGTCCCAATGGTCCAGTGTAAAAATGGGCAAATGCTAGTTGCCAGTTTACTCGTTCGGGCTCCTCTAATAAACTTATGGTCAAATTTTACAAAAGTTATCACAGAGATACCTTAATATGCGGGCTGTGAGTTTGTCAGATATTTCTTGTTCCTAAAAATAACAAAAGCAAACCCATTTTATAAAGCACTAGTTAAACTAAGATATAAACTAAATGGCATCTAAAGCAAAGAAATATATCATCTCTGGTCACCTCTTGTAGTTCGGAGCATCCTATGGAACTGTTCCCTCGCCACCTCACTTCAAGATAATAGTGTGAGGTCCCTCCTGCAAACTTTTTGGCAACTGATTATGGTAACTTATTTAGTTGCAGGCTACACCACAGAGTATGACAAGACATTACCATCTAATGCTTCATTGCTCTTTACCTTCAGGAAAGTCTTTATAGCGTCAAGTCTTTCTTGGTAACGAGCCCGCTGTGCGTCAGCGTTAGCCAGACCGGCAGCAACACTGGCAATGATGAAACCGTAGAAAACGATACCAACGATCATGCAAATCAATGAGAATGTCATCTGTCAATCAATCAATCAATCAATCAATCAGTTAATCAAGTAAGCAGGACGGCAATCAGTTAGTCAGCAATCAGTCAATCAATTAATCAAGCAAGCAAGAAAGCAGTCAATTAACATTCAATTAACCTATCTATCGATTAATCAGTCAGTTAGCTAGTCAATCAACTTGTTCGATAGCTAGCCAAAAAGTTATCCAGTGAGAATAAAACAAATTCCGTTTGAGTGATTACCATTTTGTGTTTGTACTTGAAAACTGCTTCTCGTGAGCAGATATGGTTAGTGAAGTAACTTAATTAGATTAATTTAACATAAATAGCTCTATTCGTTTCTTTTTATTTTCAACGGTTTATAAATACCCGATAATGACTTTTCCACTGACATTTCGTACGTGTGTTATGTGCCGCATGTTTTTCTTTGATTTTATTGAGAGCATACAGCAAGCAGAGTTATACGTAGTGACTGGTCTTTGCTAAGCAATACATTCAAATTGGTAATACCAACTCGGTAAAGCTTGTGCGTAGATTCTCTTTCATTTTCAAAGTGGCTATAATCTAGAGCATGGGATGACTGTGGTACTTGCCTCGGTCGTGGTATGTGCGTGAACGTCCCCGTATCCAACCGAGGCTGAGGTAGCCGCTGCCCAGTAAATACTTGTAATGTACTTAAAGTCAAATGTTGAATTTCCTGTCGACAAAGAACAACACTTAATTTTGTAGAATTTATTTCGTTAGGAATTTAACAAATTAGTTTATCTTAACTAGAAATGAGACTTATCAGGCCTTTCTTCGAGTTGCCTTTCACTTTGGATTTCTGCCAGTTAGGCAGATAAACAGAGGGGCAGATAGCAAAACAGACAGGCAAGCAGGCAAGCAGGCAAGCAGGCAGACAGACAGACGGGTAAACAGACAGGCAGGCAGAAAGGCAGGAAGGCAGAGAGACAGACCAACAAGAAGACAGACAGAAAGGCAGACAGGCAGGCAGACAGACAGGTGGGAAGGCAGAAAGACAGACAGACAGAAAGAC
Source organism: Orbicella faveolata (assembly GCF_042242905.1). Taxonomy (NCBI): domain Eukaryota; kingdom Metazoa; phylum Cnidaria; class Anthozoa; order Scleractinia; family Merulinidae; genus Orbicella; species Orbicella faveolata. The sequence continues at coordinate 4,529,504 of NW_028301576.1, forward strand.
AGACAAACATACAGGCAAACAGGCAGACAGGCAGACGGGATAACAGGCAGGCAGGCAGGCAGTCACACAGGCAGGAAGACAGAAAGACAAACCGACAGACAGACGAACGGACAAACAGACAGGCAAACAGTCAGACGGGCAGACAGACAGACAGACAGACAGGCAGACAGACGGACAGACAGGCAGACAGAAACAAAAAGGCAGTAGGCAGACAGAAAGACAAACATACAGGCAAACAGGCAGACAGGCAGACAGATAGACTAACAGACGGGATAACAGGCAGGCAAACAGACAGATAGACAAAGAGACAGACAGACTGACAGACGAGCAAATTGATAGACAGGCTCACCGACCGACAGACAACCGAAGGGAGGACAGACGGACTTGAATAAAAACAAAAAAAAATAGACAAAGTAAAAAAAAAAAAAGAAAGAAAAAAGAAAAGAATAAAGAAAACCTAGGTGCTCAGCTACGTTCTATCGCAAGTTCAAATTACCTAGGCCACGATCTTCCCTCACGACCCAAGAATCCACTGAGCAGAGATGATGGCCATTTTCAAGTCCTTTACAAGCGAGTAGATACCAGCCACATGCGATACAATGGGTAAATATTGCCATGTACAGAGCGAACTTAAGCTGCCTATGAGATATTCAAAAGATACAAATATTGTCAGCACATCGTAAAGAGAGTTTTAGGGAATGCAATGTCTCCGTGTTCTTGCAAGTTCGCCCTCAAAATATATATATATAAAAAACGAAAGATTTCACAACAGAGTCAAATTACTCACCACGCTATTTCTCGTTTCGTTTGTTTTTATTCTTTTTTTTTTTTTTTTTTTTTTTTGTTGTTGTTTTCCATCGGGGTTTCATAATATTCATTATTATATGGCTAGCTCCATGAGCGGGCAAGATGAATTGAATCAAATCCTGCGCTGTGATTGGCTACCCGAGCGGGCAAGATGAAGCTATCTTGCCCGCTCGGGACTACCCGCCGTGTGCCGCAAGAAAAATTTTCCCTAAAGCAATATAATAAATTCTTTATTGACCAAGCTTGTTCTGCCAAGATGGCTGGATATTAGCCTCGTTCTTTTTTTTTTTTTTTGCGAGCTTATGGACCTCGACTCCGTCTCGGTCCATAAACACACAAAAAAAGAACTTGGCCAATATCCTACCATCTTGACCTCACAATTGGTCAATAACCGATACGTTTTGTTTGAGTTGCAACTTCAAGAAGGCTAGTGAAATCGACTCAAAACTCAACAATCCTATTTCTACCTACCCCAACAGGTTTGTATTTTTTCCCATTGAATCTGCCTTGAAACGAAAGAACTGTTGCTGAAAAAGACATAAGGAAATAAGCCAAATAGAAATAAGCCAAATGGCTCGCTAACTCACTGGAAGAGATTAAAATTACAACAGTATCGTTGTAATTTTTGCGGGAGGTTATATAATATAGGGAAAGTTTGCGTCAGGCCAAGTGGACCATACAGTCGGAGCTTATCCTGATTGCCGTAGCATCACGTGACTAGGAGTACTTTTACTCCCCCCTGGATGGGATGCAGAATTATCCCGCAGGGTTACCCCTGGAACTAAATTTGCAAGTATCCATTTTTATTATATGGCTAGCTCCGTGAGCGGGCAAGATGAATCAGATCCTGCGCTGTGATTGGCTACCCGAGCGGGCAAGATGGGGCTATCTTGCCCGCTCGGGACTACCCGCCGTGTCCCGCAAGAAAAATTTCCGCGAAAGCCATATAATAAATCCTTTATTGACCAAGCTTGTTCGGTCAAGATGGCTGGATATTGGCCTCGTTCTTTTTTTGCGAGTTTATGGACCTCGACTCCGTCTCGGTCCATAAACACGCAAAAAAAAAAAAAAACTTGGCCAATATCCAGCCATCTTGACCTCACACTTGGTCAATAACCCATATATACACCTGGGTGGAGAACGGCCCTGGGAGGGTGAAGCGTCATGCAAAGGAACACAACACAATTACCTAGGCCAGGGCTCGAACCCGGGCAGCTCGATCAAGAGCCCATCTCGATAATCATTACGCCATCCCACCTCCAAAGGTTATGTGTAGTCCAAGCAAACCAACTGAATTTTCGGCTTAAATTCCTGTTGTCGACTATCTACCTTACTACTCTGATGATTGCAAAATAGGAAGTATCCGCGCTTTACCTGCGCTAAAGTTACTTTCTTCACTTTGACGGTTATTAAACTTACCATTTTGTACATATGAAAACATCTGTTAAGGCGAGCCAGCGACAGAATGCGAAGTACGCCTGCAACACGAAAGAAATATATTGATTATTAAGAATGATAAAACATTGTCGTCATTGTTGTATAAGTTATACTATCATTGAAGAAAGATTTCTGAAGGAAAAAATTTTGAGCTTACCGAGGCTGTCAGGCCAGATGGCTAATACAATGATGTCTGTAGGAAACGAGCAGAAGAGGTCTAAAGGAAAATTCGTCCTACAAAGAAAAGACATTGTTGTATCAAATGTTCATTTTTGTGTGACCATCAATGAAAATTATTAAGCAGTACCTTTAATTTCATCGGCGCTGTTTGTTTAGTTTCTTTTTAATATTTTGCCATATTTTGCCACAATAGTTTGGTACATTTTTATCCATGAGGTGACGAATAAACATACAGAAAGAAAAGGGTTTGCCAAACTTGGAAAATGTCGATTTATTCAGCCTCAAAGGATTTCCGCTAGTTGCAAAGGCCAATTTACACTCCATTTAATTAAAAAAATATATTGACAGAGCATTAAGTGTTCTGTCGATATTTTTTTCAAATTTAATTGGAGTTTTTTTACTCATTGCATGGAATACTACGGAACCGTAACGCCCCAGAACTAAAACAAACAAACAAACAAAGAAGTGTACAAAAATACCAACAAACAAATATCAAGTGCATAATTACCTCAGATAATTCCGTGCCGTGAAGAGTGGATGTGTGACGAGGACATTGTTTTTGTTGTAAAAGGCGAGATGAAACTTGATGTACCTGAAATAAGACAAGACGACCGAATAAGTAGTAAATACTTAAAAACATGCTGGTGATGAAAGGCGCCCTCAGATTGGATGGCTATCAGGTATAATGCATGATAGTGAATTTTTAATCGGATTTGCACTGTGTTTTTCTCTTGTTCTCGATCATTTCCGATTTTACAACAACTACAGAAATTCTCGCGCGCTCGTTGGCTAATCGTCATTGTCAATAAGCGGACAGACACATTAATTTACAATTTGCGCGATAATTCTTGCAAAAGGCAAATTAACTATAGATCTGTCCTGTTATCGACAATGGGTTGATCATAACATTGACAAAGCAGCTACTTTGCAATGTTATGAAGAAATTAATGATCAATAACACGGCAGACCCATGAAAAATTGACGCCAATTTGTTAACTGAATGATATATCCATGTAGAATCCCTTCTCTAAACCAAGAACATCAAAGAAAATTAATAAATACAACATCTAGAAACAAAGATTGAAGTTGTTTTACTGTAGATGCGAGATGATCTTAGGCCCGGTTCAGACGTCGTGTTTCTGCCGTAGCGAACCCAATTGTAATTAGGTTCCACTGAAGTATGGCGGAAACAAGATTCCGATTTAGAAGTCGTTCCAGAGTCGTGCCAGATTCAGGATTTACTGAAGCCACGTAGCAATTCTCCTCGTAATTTCTTCCTGGAACGCATTGGTATAATTTATGAATTTTGTTTGGCGCGGTAGGAGCTCGGCTTTTGAATCGCTGCCGTGCCAGAGTCGTGTAGCGCGGCAGGGCTTTTCTAACTTAATTGCTTGCCGAACTTAATTCAAAAGTTTGATCCAGAAGCCATGTTTCTCCCGTGCTTTGTTGAACTTAATTCCTGAATTTCTTAACTGAGCTTTACATAAAGTTATTTTCGTACAGGGCCATCCTCTTTTTTTTTCTCCGTTTAGCGTTGTCCGACCGACCCAAATTTTTGACATTTTCAAAAAAAAGTAACGACGTAGTTAAACCATTTTTCACTTTAAATTCTTTTAATCTGAAAAATGAGCATAGTAACTGCACAGAGAAAAACAGTTGTCTTAATAAGTCCGACGTTGTCTTAATTTTAGAATAACATCAACCAACTTTTCCGCCATATTGATTTTGGGTTCATGTCTTATTGTTTTCAGGCTCCACAGCAATGATGCTGGGGTACCAGCCTTCCTATTCAGAGAATTCTTGCCACTGTTTTTGTTTTTGGTTTTTTTGTTTTGTTTTTTTCAATCGGACCGACCGACCCGATATCAGGTAACGCATTCGACACTAAACGAAAAAAAAAAGGGATGGCCTAACGCGCGCACGCTAATTCGAATTAAACCTTTCTTTAGGGCTCTGAAAACACGGATTACAAAGCCAAAAAAGATCTGTTAAAAAAGATAAAACGTTGATTAAAGCTGATTCTGCCTCAGCGATGTAAAGAACTGAAATCTGAGCATGTTCAACACTTACATGTCCACCAAGTAGAGGAAGTCAAAACCATAATTTACGATCCATAGACTGGTAGTGGTGTGAAAAAACGCTGCCTGCAGGGTGAGTGTGAAGGGAAATATCGCGGTTATAACAAGCGAGACACCATGCCATACCATGAAGAACGAACTATCAGGCAAGACTGTGCGCCTGTAAATAAAAAGATAATTACCAATCACTTTTCCACTTTTACTACAACCTTGTGAGGTTCAAAAACAAAAAGATTACACATTTCTAATAACACCTAACATTACCAACAACAAAGCTTGTACGTCCTGTTATGATAATGAAATGAATTAAAAATAAGACTGAGTACAATAAAGTAAATTTACAATATGCATTTTATATACGGCTGCCACCTAGCCTGAAAGTTAAGTTCTGTGTTGTTTTCCATAGCTATATATTTCTCAGTTATAAATTTCACTTTGACGATTTCCTTGAAAGCACTTAGATTCGGAGTTATACCACATTTCCTACTTATCCAAATATGTAGTTTAATAGGTGTAATAATATACGTAAAAAAATCACTCGATTCTCATTGGCTGAGAGCAGTGCAGTTCAAGTGTAACATAAGTGTAAATTACCCATCGTTATTCTGGATCATGACTGGCTGAAAGACAATAGGAAGTTTTCTAAGCCAATAATATCACGTAAAATGATGACGAAAAACAGCGGCCATTGACGTCATTTGTACAAATAGCGGCGGAATCCAGACGAATGCACAAATAGGGAAACAATTTTTCCCGGCCAGAAAACGTTTAGTGGAACAATGTTATGTTATTTGTCACAAATGATGGTCACTCAAAAAGAAAAACTTCCCCAAGCGCCACACCGTTTTGGCCGCAGCGTGATCAGAGTTATGCGGTCACGACTGGAACCCTAGCCGCTGACCGCCCGAAGGACATTGCAGACTCGTTTTCCCACGCTCTTGCGACTTGACGTGACAAATGACGTCAATGGCCGCTGTCACGCGACGACATTTTCCAGATTCAACTCTCGTTAGCAGATGGTAATTTCGAGTTATTTTCTTTTTCTGCGTATTTTTCATCTTCCTTTCTCTTTCAATTCTACATCCTTCTACTCAGGATGGTCTTTGAATGCCTAGCAAGGTTGAAAGTGGCGTTTAACACGCTATCCACGGCCGTATTGGCAAAAGAAAAGTGTTTCGCCGAAGTAGCAGGATAACGGTAAACACGGTAACTTTGAACGCTTTGTACAAGGTCAATATACTTTGGCCGAAAAATGTTTTTCCAGAAACGTGATGTGTATCCCTCCAATGTCTAATTCATCACTGTGATTGTTTTCAACAGCGTTGGACTTTTGAGAAATAATTATTTTAAAATCAGCTCCAACGCTCCATCTAATTTAGTATGCAACATTTGAAAATTTATTTTTTAATCGCTTCGGCAGTTTTTTGATGTTTATCGAATGATATTGCATTAAAAGGCCTTTTTCTTCAACACTGTGTAGTTTTCTCATTATTTTGCGTTGCGATAGTAATTTCTGAACAGTCTTTTGCGGGGGCTTATTTTCGGCCTGATTTTGCTGCTATCAGACGGAAAAAGTTTGCGGCTCGATATTTTTGGTTTAAAGTTAAACTGAAACAAAAGAAATTCATTTTTAAATAGTATTCGGTAACCTCTACTTGGGAGACAAAAATCGGCCGATTTTATTTTTTAGCCGGAAATCATCGGTCGTTTCTTAGGCGCAGGGCCTCTTAATAACCCAAAAGTCGATATTAATTCTTCTTATTTGTATTAATCTCTAGTTATAAGAGCTACAAACGAGAATTTCAATGTTTCCTGGGCAATTATGATCGGTTTACAGCAGTATCAAGAATTGCGTTCTTGATTGATGCAAGGTAAAAATGTGCGTAATTAACATTTCTATGAAATCGTCTACTCATCGAAAATTGCATTCAACCTATCCTGTTGGAAAAACTTCTTGTACTGTTGCGCACATTCACATGGCAAGCACACGAGACCCTTCCCCGCCCCCCCCCCCCCCCCGACGGCCCTTACTTCTCCCACGGATGGGTCATTTATTGAGTACTTATAACTTACTGCGCCAATGCTATACCTGCTTTTCAACCTGTGAGTTCCTACCTCATTAGTAGCCAGGACAGCACACGTAGTACAGGATGGAGATCACTGTATGGTTTGTTTATTTCTTCTTTTGTATCATTCAGACCTGCCTGCGTAGAGCTGAATGTGAAAGATGAAAATTAAGGAGAACGTTTGTGTTTTAACCTTCTATTCGTTTAGTGAGCACGTTGGAAGAACAAGGCCAGCGTAGCCATATGCTATTCTAAAAGAAGACATGGAGTTGAAGCAAAACTTGCTTATAAGGCCCTGCTTATACGTCGCACAATCGTCGAATTTAATTCGGACGAATCAAGGACCTACTATTAATTAAATTCGACGATTGCGCGACGTATAAATCGAATTACATCCGTCCGATGAATTAAATTCGTCTAAGATGTTATATCCGTCTTGCTAGGACGGATACAATTGCGATAGTGCGTCTTCAATTTAGACGTCGCGCAACAGACGCATCGAATTAAATGCATACACTATTATATATAATGAGCACGTGGTAAGCCCGTGGTTCGTTCACGTCGCATGCGCAAACAGTGCCTTCGCACTCACTATTCCCCGCGCCTTTCCCACTTCGTATGTTTTCTGCGCGCGCGTTATGTCTTCGTGGGGAAAAAAATTGCCTTCCGCCTGCACAATTTGTAAAAGGAATACAAAGTATTCGTGCATAACTTGTGGAAAAAGTGTTTGTGTCAGAGTTGAATGTTCTATTGCTGAGGAGAACGAAGATACATTGGGGTGGGAAGCAAACAAACGCGTAGGTTATTACCTACCGAGTGCTGTAGCTGCTGTAGGTGCTGGGCAAAACGAATTCTTCAGCGAAAATCGTCACCCTTCCGATGACATTGACCCAGCTGCTCTGGAAAATGAATCTTTGGACGAAAAGCGTCCCGATAACATCGAACCAGCTTGTGTGCTGGCTTGTGAAACCGATTCAGGCGAGGATGAAAGGACAAATCAATAAAGACACTCGAACAAGAAAACTTTTTTTCAATACAACCAGTGTCATGCAACATTCGACGTCGCAACTCTCTCCTCCGCTGTCTATCTCTAAACATTTTCTCTAAAAATAAAGCTTTGGTAAACCTCAGTCGCCATTTCGTTTTGGTTTTCCCGCACTGGTACCCTGATTTAATCTGCGCGTTTCATGTGTTTTTTTAAATTCGTCACAGGTCAGATAAATGCGGAAGGCTCCGACAAAATATTAAATTCGTCTTATTAATTTTGACGTCTAAATCCCCTGTCCACAAATCATCGACTGATCGACGATTTTTTTTGTACTTTTTCGCTTCCAAATTAGGGGCTCGATTTCAGAAGCTCTCCTTCGTTAGTTGCATCCTAAGAATTGTTACTTAACAGTAACTATTGAATTCGAACAATATACTCAGAAGATACTCTAGATGGCGTTTATGAATCTGGCCCCAGGGTTTTAATAAGGGTTTTAGGAACGGTACGTGAGACGATTTTTTTCCTAGATCGTCACGGTAGATTTGGTAACTACACAACCGAGAATGATCTTACACTGATGGCAACTTAAGCTGGCTTACGTGTGATTAGAGAGCAATCTGTACATGTACCTCATCTCTGGAGAGACTCCATTCTTTGTTTTCTTGGATGTCTGGGTTTTGGTTTTGGATGCTCTTGAAGAAGCTGATCCTTGGGCGCGTTTCATGGAAAGTCTTCTTACAGCAGCCTTTGTTGACTCAAGAGCTGCTTTTCTAACGTCTTTAAGCTGTTCATTATTAACTTCCGCCATATAAATTTGCCTGGAAAGCCAAGATAACGAGCTCATGAAGGTGGAAAGTCGGTTAATGCTGATACCTTTGAAAGACTGCCTGATAAAACTTGATAAAACGTTTTTCGGGCGGTTGGGCTAGTGAGGTGTTGTGTCATGTCTGGTTGTGATCACAGTTACAAATGATATTATAAAAACAGCAATCCTTAAATTTCCCGCCTAAGTTTAAAACAAAAGAATTCCCGCTACCATTTTTACTGATATTAGAAAAATGTCTAAGACAATAAGATGAGACCATGACTAACAATAACATATTTTGTTATCCGTTGTATATATGACTTGAACTCTGCTAATAAACGCGACAAGCTGTTATAACTCTTCTTACTTTTGCGCCGTACTTCTCAAACTCATCAATAATACATCTAGCTAAAACAAAGAAAATTACAACCGGGAAGGAGGTTTGGATACCCGGTCTTAATTAACATTGATTTTGAACATTTCACTTTACTCCTTAGTTTTTGTTTTGATTGAGAAGATATATCAAACAATCGAGACAGTGTTTTATAGATTACCCAAACACCTCGAATTTCGTCAAAAATACTCCGCTACCCATTGTAGTTTACTCTCTCTTCTCGGTATTTGGATATCCCGATGAAATACTGTCTCTCGCGTTTGATATATTACTTATAATCCTCTTTGCTTAATTAAACACCATGATTAAACTGTAGTTGGACGCCCTTAAAAAATTCACTATACCAATTATAGCAAATGGCAAACGCCAGATAAACAAACCTCGCTACAGTCGGGAAATTCGCCAGCACCTCGTCCAGAGCAGGCTTGGTCAACATAAGAATTTCGCAGTATGTTCTTGCTTTGACTGTAGCCAAGCGGTTTTCACCGAAGATAAGTCCCATCTAGATATGTAAACAAAACAAAAATCAGCGCGGATTTTGGTAAAATGTATCTTAGAAACCTTTTTCCCTAGTGACTATCATTTAAGACCTGACTACCGCTATTCCGACTAAAAACATAGAGGAAAATTGAAGTTTAATTGTTAGCCTCTAATATGAGCTCTTGAGTTCCAAGACCAAACATATATGCAAACGTAGAGAATTTAATAAGGAAAACAGGGCAGCTGAGGGCAACTTAACTCAAATTCAATTACACAGATGATCAAAATTAACTAAAATAAAGTAAAATAAAACAAAGAATTAAATATGTTTACCAGTTCAGGGGGCCGTTTCTCGAACCTCCCGAAAAGTTCTCGCACCTGGAAAGCCGTAGCTAAATCTCAAACCTTATGATTACAAAGCTGCTTTATTCACACATTCTTGATATAAACAGAGGTTCCATTCCGTGAAAGACGTTTAAGGCGTATACACCTCTCTGTCTTTAAATACCGATTAACTAAAAATGCCTTTTCGGACCCGAAAAGGTTCCGGGTCTTTCTAGAAACAGGCCCTAGGATCGTTGCCAATCTTGATAATCATGTTACGTCACAACATGGCGGCCATTGCAGAAATCGGAGGATTTCGTATACACTTCGCTTTATTTGTTTTTTGTTCGGAACTAGTCGGGTTACCTACCCACAATTCTACTCGATATGGACAAAAAAGGAACGTTCTTCGCCTGTTTCAAAGATGGCAGTGGCAGAGCTGGTTGAACGGTTGGAAATGTTAACTGTAAAGTGGGACAGGGCATGAAATTGGGTCCCAAAGTCAGGTACGTTTTCCACTTTGTCGTTAGATTAAATGCACTTGTAGATTTTTCTAGCGTTTGCAAAAAAAATATGTCACAATGTATATAATTCGTTCCTAAAGCATAAAAGCCTAGACACGTAATTTCTCAATTGGCTTAAACCACTGGATCTTGTGGCTTGAAGGCTCAGTTTGTTCCTTTGGAGATTGCTTTCAAGCGTCTCGAACAAAATCGGTTTTATTCGGTTGGAAAAAGGCGAGATATTTTGGAAGGAAACCTCAAGCTCAAGTGACTTCAGAAGACTTGAACAATAGCGCAATTAAAGCGACCATGAGCGAAGGACTTGTCAACATAGATGCCTTGTGCTTGCAACGTGTAAATGAACGCGAAGTATAATCACTGCATTGAATTCTTGGATTCGGTTTCTTCGCAATGTAGATAGCTTTAGCTTATGTACCTTCGAAAACAGATCATATCGAGAGCTTTAAAAAGGGATCTTGAACGAGCTGTTTCGTTCACGGGACGCCAGAAATAAAAAAAAAAAAGTTCGTTAAACGGCGGCCATTGTTTTTTGCGCGACCACCTTCCGACGCATTGGAATTATTTTTCAACGCTTGGTCAATGTCCAAGTCACACTACGGATGAAATAGCTAAAAGAAAGAGGGTGAAGAGGAAAAATAATAGGAATAAACTTAGTTAAAATTCTACGATATTTAAATTTATCATATGACCCGTACGGCCCTGCGCGGAATTTCCTTGGAAAACCATAAGAAAAAAGGTCCCGTATGAAGGCCGTACGCGTCGAAGTGATAGGGCCGGAAAAACACGTACGGCCCTACTAGAAATGCGTACGGCCCTACTACAAACTCGAAGCGAGTTAATGACAAAACAATTTTGTCGCTGCAAAATTTTGTTCTCTGTAAAATAAGTGATGAAAGGGAACATTCTGAGAGCGAAGTTAACTATCCAGACGAACTGTCCGATGCAGAACTACTCCGAAAACACAGAAAGAAAGTCAACAGTCCTCACATCTGAAGAAGTTCACAACTTTCTCAGAAGCCAACAGCAAGCAAACAGGCGGTCAAGAAAACAACTTCTCAGGATGAATTGTCGGATAATTAACCTTCGGAGTAAGCAAACAGTCTTGAGGGGAAACTTCTTTCAGTGGAAAGCATCAAAGAATTCATCGTTGGTCAAAAGCAAAAAAAACCGGTAAGTCACGAAGAAAACACAGTACGATATAAATTTTGTCTTCGAGTTTCCAAAGTTAGGAAAAGAGAAATCACAAACATACCTTGTGTATAGTAGGATAAATTGCTCTGCAGCTTCTACATCAGTGTTGTTTGAAGAGACAAAACTGAGTACGAACACAAGTTCGTTACCGTACAGTTCATCCAGATAATAAAACCCGCTTATGTTTATAGTATAATTTCCACTATACAACAAAGCCAGCAAAGTCAGCACTCAGACCAGACACTGTTTGCGGGAGCCAAAATCGGTGTCATTAATATTCAGTTGCTGGTTCTCCCTTGTTCAAGAGAATCCAAGAGGTCGACAAATAGCTTGAAACGACGCCGACATTTACTTGAGTCTTCAGATGAAGAAGATTTGTGAACAATTTCAGTGAAGCGTGGAGCGAACTTTTGTCACTCGCTAAGTTTTTGATGGTTTTGACGTATTTTTGACAGCTTTATGTCAACTTTCTGTTGTGTTTTTAGCATGAATTTACATTGAAAACAAATATGAGAAAATGAGTCGTATTTTTCGATGAATTGCGAGTTTCTTGTTCGACGCGGAGAAATAAATGACAAGTTTTTATTGCAGAATCTTTTCTGTGGTTGTTCCGCGCGCGGCCGTCTGGTATTATGTAATCGCGTCCTATTTAGGTTGAAACAGAATTTTCAAAATTTTCAACAGTTAAGAGCCAGTTCCTGTAAATACCGAAAATGAGATGACAGTCGCGAAATTTTCGATTTCTTCATATCTTGCCCAAATAACCTCTGTAGTGAGTTGTTTTCGAAAATGCCATTCAAAGGTCCTGAAGCGCTTTAGTTTTTTCGAAATCGAGGAAAGTTTGAAAATCGCCATTTTAGCTGCCTGACACCGCCGAAAATGGCCGAAAATTGTGCATTTTCTTTTCGCTCGTACAGATCAACGCGATGATATCTACCAATATACTTTGGGTAGCTCATAGTGCATGTCTTGCTGTTTCTAAAGCATTAATTTGATTAGTAAAAGCTCCAAGTTTAATAATATTTTAGGCCGATAAAAGTACCTTCATCGAAGCTCGTGAGCGAAATGGCTAATTTTAGCTAATTTCAATACATTCAAAAGCCCACTGGTACATTGAATTTGAAGTCGAAACTAAAATTTTCTGAAAGCCCATACTCTATATTATGTTGTGTGAAAGTCTCTTCCGCGGCCCAAAAAACTAACCCGTTGAGAGACATAAACGTGTGGTACATTTTTGTAAATTCGTCATTCGCGAAACCAACATGGAACTTGGCCAACTACTTTCGTCAAGAACAAAAATAAGCGAATGGAAACCTTTTTCTTCAATAAGGATACTTGTAATCTGTTTTTTTTTTTCCTTTTAGATTGACCACATGATTAACTTTTGCAAACATTTGCAGTTAAATCAAAATAGACGCTGCTTTTGGTACATTTTAATGTTATGCATATATATTTCGATCACCGGCATGTGCATATCGCCCGAACCTGATTTTCCTTCCGCCTTCTGTATGTTTCATTTTGAAGGTTACAACTGTAGCACACATTATTCGTCCAATATCGGCAGTTTTAACTTTTGTGGAACACCCATGGCCACAACCAAACTTGACTTCAAGTAAAAAAAAACATTTTGAAACGTGAAGTTTGAGTAAACAATCGATTACAGTTGCATCCATCATGTTTGGCGTAAATATTCGAACACAACCATTTCATGTAAACAGGTACACTCTACTTTAAAAACAACCGTCTCATCGTAGCATTTCTTGAAATCGTGGTCTGAGACCAGGTAATGCCGATAACAAAGCTCGAGCAGCTGACGAAACTTCATGATCAACTGTCGAAACGTTGTACTTGTGGAATAAGCAAGATGATTCAAGCTTTGTATTTCTTACCCGTGTGCTTGCAATTCTTATGGATACAATTGCACCTGTCTGTTACCACCAGATTTATAAATGAATCGTTCGTTTCTTTAGCTAATATAGTACATACCTCTGAATAAAACACATACTATGACATCACTTTTGTTGGGGTGTTCCAACAGTCGTCCGCGGCCACTTACAAAACGTAAGCAGCAAGACTGATAAAACTACAGAGGCTTCTTCGTCAATCGCACTACGCTGTCCAGATTTCTTTCTTACAAAGTTTCCAGACTTCGGTTTTTTTTTTTTAAATTCCAAGACTTCGCCGTTCTGTTGGCCAATCCGAATAATTGTCATGGTGTTAGCTGAGTAAGTTCTTGACTTCGTTTGGTGGTCCCAGTTCAGACCATATGGCAAATGTGGATTGCGTGACAAACGGCCACTTGCAAAGTGTCCAAACTGGGTGAAGATGGCGGCGAGTGAAACTGTTTGCTCGTGCAAGTAACGTGGTTCGCACTGTCAGCCTAAATAAACATTTTTGGACGAAATTGAAGGATGTAGGGGGAAGGGGGTGTTGTTTAATTCTGCAAGAGGACAGAACTCGACGAACTGACGGAGCCGTGCGCGGGTCCTGCTATCATGGCATGTCTACGTAGATTAATGGAAAGTATTACCGCGTTCACAAAAGTTGTGCAAACACCTTTCCTCTTTACCTTTAAAATACATGTTTGTCGTTCGTACTCTTTGAATAGAAATGCACCGGTGATAGGGCTGGAATAAGAAAAGGACAAAGGAGGCCTAGAGGGCATCTGATCTGAGATACGCGGTGTGAGTTTACATACGTATTCACTCCTGTTGCCCTCTGCTAAACTATATAGACAATAATATGGGCGCTTTCCAAAAATCGGACACTCAGAAGAGCTAAACTTTTCCTATATTTTACCTTGAGAATTCACAATTATTGACCTAGCGAACTTCCCATCAATAATTAGGCGGTATAAAATAGTTAGGCATTATGTATTGTAGCCTTATTTTGCGCATTTCAGAAGCAAAAATAAGAGCGAATGTATGGACTGTCCGATCCACCGGGACAAAAAAAACTGTGTCTGTTGTAGAGAGAGGAGTTCACTGTGGAGAGGTGACCGTTAGTGGACGTTCCACTGTGTAGTTTATATAGGTTTAAAAAAGAACCGGTGACAGGAGTGAATATGTACGTAAATTCTCAACACGTACGCATTTAAGACTAGTGCCTCCTAGGCCTTCTTTTTCCATTCCAGTCACGTCCCTGGTACATTTCTACACCAAAAACCTGGAGCAATATACCTGTATTTTAAAGTTCAGTAGGAAGGGTGTGTTTTTTTATTAACGGTGATAAAGTCGTAACTTTCTACAACGGCCACTTCGGGGAGAGAGGAAAGTCGCCGTTATGGAGCGGTATCTGTAGGGGTGAAATATGACACCGATATTCTCTTGGGTTTCAACATTTTTATCTTAAAAAAGGCTTAGTGTAACATGTAAATTCGTAACACGATCAAAATATATGATCAATAAGACAGAAACCAAACAGAAATAGAGACCAAAGACCTGCGGCATGGATCAAGTTTCGTGACCATGTCCAATAAAAAATGGGGTTTTATAGACAGCGTTCGTCAGTCGTTGGTTAACTGGCCGTTGTGAAGAGGTTTTTTTGGCAGTTGGGACGTGTTTTAGTGGCTGTTGCTGTTGTCGAGAGGTGGCTGTTCTAGAGAGATTAAAATAAGAGTGACCGTCCGCCGGAGTGAAAAAAAGTGGCCGGTGCAGAGAGGTGGTCCTTTGTGGAGAGATAGTTGTGCAGGATCGACTGTAGTTTCCATTTTTTCAACCAGACATAGAGAAAACACCCTGCCTAAACGAGGCGAGCAAGGCGCAGTTTGAATTCCCTGTCCACGCCCCCCCGGGGCGGGGGAGCTCGTCGTACCTTTTAGGACTTAAAAATGAAGTTTTAGTAGCCCTCAGGGTGTTCAGCCTCAAAAGATCCAAAGCGGGAGCTTTTGCTATGCGTTTTAGGGTATTGAGCCGAAAAAAATATGACGCGGGGAGATAATGTGTTATGTAAGAAATGGTATCTTTTAGAGGAGAAAAAACAGGATCTTGGTACCTCTTAGGGGATCTTAGGGGATCAAAATTTTTCAGGAGCACCTCCGTCCTTCTTATATGGGTGTGTCCCTCCCCTCGAGTTCCACGTCGCCACCTTCACTCACTTTGCAAAACGTCAGATATCGACTTGTTTGGTACAGTGGCCGATTGTCACGCAATCCACATTTGCCTAATTGTCCAAACTGGGACCACCAAACAAAGTCAAGTACTTACTCAACTAAGGCCATAACAGTTATTCGGACTGGCCAACAGAACGGCGAAGTCTTGGAATTTTAAAAGAGAGCGAAGTCTGGAAACTTTGTAAGAAAGAAATCTGGACAGCGTAGTGCGATTGACGAAGAAGCCTTTGTAGTTTTCTGTCTTGCTGCTTACGTTTTGCAGTTGGCGGACGCCTGTTGGAACACTCCGAAGAAAAATGATGTCACAGTATATGTTTTATTCAGAGGTATGTGCCATATTAAGTGATAGGAAACGAACGATTCATGTATAAATCTGGTGGTAAAAGACAGGGGAACTGTATCCATAAGAATTGCAAGCACACGGGTAAGAAATACAAAGCTTGAATCATCTTGCTTATTCCACAAGTACAACGTTTCGACAGTTGATCATGAAGTTTCGTCAACTGCTCGCGCTTTGTTATCGGCATTACCTGATCTCAGACCACGATTTCAAGAAATGCTGCGATTAGACGGTTGTTTTTAAAGTAGAGTGTACCTGTTTACATGAAATGGTTGTGTTCGAATATTTACGCCAAACATGATGGATGCAACTGTAATCGATTGTTTACTCAAACTTCACGTTTCAAAATGTTTTTTTTACTTGAAGTCAAGTTTGGTTGTGGCCATGGGTGTTCCACAAAAGTTAAAACTGCCGATATTGGACGAATAATGCGTGCCACAGTTGCAACCTTCAAAATGAAACATACAGAAGGCGGAAGGAAAATCAGGTTCGGGCGATATGCACATGCCGGTGATCGAAATATATATGCATAACATTAAAATGTACCAAAAGCAGCGTCTATTTTGATTTAACTGCAAATGTTTGCAAAAGTTAATCATGTGGTCAATCTAAAAAGAAAAAAAAAACAGATTACAAGTATCCTTATTGAAGAAAAAGGTTTCCATTCGCTTATTTTTGTTCTTGATGAAAGTAGTTGGCCAAGTTCCATGTTGGTTTCGCGAATGACGAATTTACAAAAATGTACCACACGTTTATGTCTCTCGACAGGTTAGTTTTTTCGGGCCGCGGAAGAGACTTTCACACAACATAATATAGAGTATGGGCTTTCAGAAAATTTTAGTTTCGACTTCAAATTCAATGTACCAGTGGGCTTTTGAATGTATTGAAATTAGCTAAAATTAGCCATTTCGCTCACGAGCTTCGATGAAGGTACTTTTATCGGCCTAAAATATTATTAAACTTGGAGCTTTTACTAATCAAATTAATGCTTTAGAAACAGCAAGACATGCACTATGAGCTACCCAAAGTATATTGGTAGATATCATCGCGTTGATCTGTACGAGCGAAAAGAAAATGCACAATTTTCGGCCATTTTCGGCGGTGTCAGGCAGCTAAAATGGCGATTTTCAAACTTTCCTCGATTTCGAAAAAACTAAAGCGCTTCAGGACCTTTGAATGGCATTTTCGAAAACAACTCACTACAGAGGTTATTTGGACAAAATATGAAGAAATCGAAAATTTCGCGACTGTCATCTCATTCTCGGTATTTACAGGAACTGGCTCTTAAGTGGTCGTATGATAAAATGCTTATTGACTGAGTAAGGTCGGGCCGGGCGGGAAAATATTTGTCTCTCGGTCAGGACGTACGGACCTCGCTGCGCTCGGTTCGTTCGTCCTGACCTCGAGCCAAATATTTTCCCGTCCGGCCCTCCCACTCAGTCAATAAGTACATAAAGTTACTGAGGTAGCAAGGCGCTGCTACACTGAAAGCTTTGTAGACCAGTAAAAGAATTTTATAAGCTATACGGTAACACGAACAGGTAGCCAGTGGAACTTTTTGGATAGGGGCTATACGATCAAATCTCCTAGTACATGTAACAATTCGAGCTGTATTTTGAACGGATTGTAATCTTGAAAGTAGATGCTGGGGAAGACTACATAACAGTGAGTTGCAGTTATCTAATTTCGAAGTAATAAAGGCATGTACAACAATTTTGGCACTCTCTTCATCAATGTGCCTTCTAATTTTGGCGATATTTCTTATGTGATAAGGGATCATGGCATAACTCGACGTTCACGTTGCCAATTTGAAGAGACTCTAAAGTGTGCCGAGGACGATATTTTGAGCTGCTGAAAACAATTTCAGTCTTGTCTTGATTCAATTTGGGTGGCAAGCTCGTAAAATTCGACAACAGTCTTCCAGAAGTTGTTTTCATCACTCATTTAGAATGTTTCGGTTTATTGTTACTTTTGATCCGATTTAGAACAGAAACTGTTAGCACTTTGCTCTGAATTTGATACTGGGTTAGCGGTCAATGTAACGTTGATGACAAGAATGCAGAATATGCAAATTGTGTGTATGGATGTCCCGGAGTCCCAGATATGCTAATCGGGCTAATGTGTGCGTGAGTAGGACACAGCTTGATGAAGCGAAATGTTTTGTTTTGGCGTCTTGTTTGTCGATTTTTGTGTGAATAAATTGAAAGAAACAACAAATATCTTGACATCTGCAGAGCAATACCTTCGGAAGTGGATGAAAACAAAAAAAGATTATACGACAAACGCTAAGCGACCTTCGTGCATTTGAAAGTTATGCAAATATAAGGCGTCACTATACAAACATGGTTATTTTGCTTTTCAATTGAGCCATTGCTTTCTCTGATCAGTGTTTCTGCGGAACGTCACATGATAATTTATTTTATATCATCGACTTCACAGCAAGGATTATTATTAGTCTGTTTACAATAACCATAAAGTCCATGGCCTTATGACGGAACTTTGTTCACCTAGCCATTGTCATGCACGTTGCAGTGTAACTAAATATGAAGTTGACTTCAGACCGTAACAGCTATTTTTCACGTCTTGTAATACACGGATTTCTTTACTTATAACCTTTGCTGGGCCATTCTAACGTATAGCAAACGGTTACATTACCGTTTAACGTATGGGAATTTTTTCTAACTGCTCTCCAGTGGTTAAAAGTAATATATCAAACACAAGAAACAGGGTTTCATCTGGATATCCAAACACCGAGAGGAGAGTTGAAAATACGACGCGCATCAGAGTACTTTTGACGAAATTCGAGGCGTTTGAATAGCCGATGAAACGCTGTCTCGAGTGTTTGATATATCTTCTCAATCGAAACAAAAACTAAGGAGTAAACGGAGAAGTAAAATCGTCAAAATCTACGCTAATTAAGACCAGGTATCTAAACCTCCTTCACGGTTGTGATTTTAACTTGATGAATTATTAATGAGTTTGAAAATTTCCGATCTAACGTTTTGACATTCTAAGCAAACCGGGTAATTAAGGTTAACGTGTTTAACGTCTACGAGGAAACTTTCTAACGGGTAAACTAACGGATGACTAACGGTTTCGCCCGTTTAACGGTAAGCGTTTAAGTATGTTATCCCGTGAACCGTCATTTTCAACCTCGAGCGTAAGTAGAAATCAAAACAATCGCCGGATGTGTAATTTGTTTGAAACGCTTATATTTTAATATTAATCGCATCTATCAAAAAATTCCCGATCGTGATTGGTTCTCCGCGAGCATATTTATCACGTAATCGGCGAGCGATTACGTGGATGTCCAATTAACAGTATACTATTTGAACTATTTGTACTTGGATACCTGTAATTGAATACCCAAGATATTCGTAGTCCATAACGAGATACATATCACCAATGGAATACCAATGGTTGAGTGCCATTCCATTGGTACCAATCGTACCATTGGTACCAATGGACGGGTAGAATGCACCCCTACTCAGCCTAAAGCCATCGCAAGTTTTCTAAGTCCTTATAATGAGGTGCATTTCACCAATGGAATACAAAAGGATTGAGTGCCCTTCCATTGGTATTAATCGTACCATTGGTACCAATGGACGAGTAGAATGCACCCCTACTCAGCCAGAGGCCATTGGAAATATTTTAAGTCCTTGTACTGAGATGAATTTCACCAATGGAATACCAATGGATTTAGTGCCATTCCTTTGGTACCAAACGTACCATTAGTACCAATGGACGAGTAGAATGCACCCCTACTCAGCCTAAAGCCATCGGAAATATTGTAAGTCCTTATAATGAGATTCGTATCACCAATGGAATACCAGTAAAAGAGTGCCATTCCATTGGTAACAATTGTACCATTGGTACAAATGGACGAGTAGAATGCACCCCTACTAAGCCTGAAGCCATCGGAAATATTCTAAGTTCTTATAATGACATGCATATTACCAATGGAATACCAATGGATTAAATGCCATTTCATTGGTACCAATCATACCATTGGTACCAATGGACGAGAAGAATGCACCCCTACTCAGCCTAAAGCCCTCGGAAATATTGTGAGTCCGTATAATGACATGCATGCATTTCACTTACGGAATACCAATGGTAGGCCTTGGCGGATTGTGTTCCTAGAAGTGGCATATTATGCTACTGGCAGTACTCGAAATTTTGCCAAATTATGCCAAAATTATGCCAGAAAACCCAAATTATGCTCCTGATTTCCGAAATTATGCTCACAAAATGACATATATTCCGGCTGTAGATATAGGCGCGCAATAACGACACCAAATTATGATGTTTTTCAAATAAACTGTTGTTGAAAATGTATTTGTGTTTTATGGCAGTTTGTCTCGACCCTCAGCTGTCCAAATTAGCTGCTCGCATCTCGGAACCGTTTGTAAAATGTCTTCAACGACTTAACGATCACACTTGTATATACTGACTGAACCAAAAGAATATAGCACTCTCTTGATTTAAACTAACTCAAACTACAGCAGCTTATAGCGAACTATAACGTTGAAAGTATCAAACCACGAAGTAAATCAACTTGTCTTGACAGTTCTGAGTTCTTTCAACACCAATAATTGCTTGAATAAAAATGGATAAGAATAGTATACACAAGTCAACATCAGCGCTTGTTGTACTGCAACATTATGCTGGCCTGGAGATAGTCTGCAAGAGCGCTGTCCTGCTGATCGCTAAATTCGCCAGAATTCGCCGAAAGAGGCCTAGTAACTAAGCATGTCAGAACAAAGTCAATGCTACTATTAGCGTAGCTAAAACACGCATTGCAAGAACATACCACCTAAATTTAATTTATTTATATAGAAAATACACCATATTTACTAAATTTTATGAATTTATGCTCCAAAAAGTGCTAAAATTTGCTAATTATGTCGTGGCAGTGCTTGTTTCAAAATTGTGCTTTTTTGCTCCAATTATGCCAAAAATTATGTTTGCACAATCCGCCAAGGCCTACCAATGGAGTGAGTGCCATGCCGTTAGTACCAATCACATCATTGGTACCAATGGACGAGTAGAATGCACCCCTACTCAGCCCGAAGCCATCGGAAATATTCGCAGTCCTTATAATGAGATGCATAAATCTAAAACCTCCTGGCTAAACTCGAGAGGCAAAAGACCTAATTTAGCTAAATGTTCTGGATAAGTTCAATCACATTTCAAGATAAATTTGTTGGAACGTCGTTGAACACGCTCAAGGGCCTTGTTCTTTTGTTTAGTGTAGGGAGACCAGACTTGACATGCGTACTCCGACTGCGGTAGTACCAACAATTTATATAGAATCAACAAAGTTTTTTGGTCACGATCAGTGGAGCACGTTCTGTAGATAATATCCAACATCTTATTTGCTTTACTTATAATTATAATGAAGTTACAGTTGTATGAAGGTAACAAGGCGATGAAACCTTTTCTCACCTCGCCAAAGTAAGCCCCAGGGCCCAAGGTGGCGACCACAGTGGTGTCATCATCTCCAATGACCTCAACCAGACCCCTCCTGATACAGTACATCTCCCGACCCATGTCTCCGGCGTAAATGATATAGTCACCTGAAATCAAGACGGTTCGAAATCAGTGTTTGGAAAACAGGCGTATAAAACACTAATCTGTGATAAAGCGATATACTGACCTGGGGAGAAAAGATACGAAGCGGTTTTCAGGGACAACTGACGAAGAAAATCGGCATCTCTTTCCATAAAGATAGGCACCTAAACAAAGATAAGGTAAATACTTGTATTAGGCCATTTTCGTATTCTTAGCATTGGACTGGAACTAGCTTGCAACTGAGGCTAATGATTGGGAGTCTTTTCAAATGCAAATGAAATTTTTCTCTTTTTAATGATATTTCCCGCATGAGCCTCCATTGCAAGCTAGTTCTAGTACAATACCGAGAATACGAAAATGGATGATTTTTCCACCAACCACGAAATGAAATGTGAAGGTTTAATAATAAAGGGTTTTTTTCCTTTTTAGTCAACTCGCGGCTACGTGACTATTTACCGTCATAGAAAACTCGGGCTCGTAGTCTAATTGTTAAATGAAATAAGAAATGAGCTTCTCAGACTCAATAATAATTCATGAAGTTTAAACAAAGGAAGTCATGTTCATGTCGGTGTTGGATATCTAATCTTAATTAGCATGGACCTTTTCAATTTTATTTCTCCGTTTTCTTCTTAGTTTTATTTTCTAATGAAAAGCTATATCAAGCCCTCAAGACAGTGTTTGACCACATTTCCAAACACCTCGAAGTTCGTCAAAAATACTCCGCCGCGCGTCGTATCTTCAACTCTCTTCTCGGTGTTTAGAAATGTGGTCAAACACCGTCTTTGGTGTTTGACATTTTATATCATGATTACCTTTGCCAAGAGGTCTTTTGTTTCTTCATACGAGAAGTCTTGTTGAAGTGACAACGGCATATCCTCGATCATAGTCTTCCCTCCAGGGATGGCTTCTCCTCTAAAAGCACCGTAATGTGTTGCATCAGGAATAACCATATGAAGTACCTATGAATTAACTAATTATAATATAAGCCTATAGAGCGGTTTTCAATTGAGTGTCGAACGTAATCGTAATTTTTGGTTTTGGTTTTCCTACGGTTTGAGATTGGCTGAGTAGTCCATTTGGTAAGTAACTGGTTGGGTTTTGACTTTACGACACTCGAAAAACGCTCTAACAATATGACCAAATAAGCAATTAACGTCCTCAAAGCCGACAAGACAGACGTATCAATCTGTTCAAGGCTCCAGATTTATCCCATCTAATACCTGTGAACTCTCCACAAAATCGCCAGATAGTTCTCTGTACGAGCGATTAACGCCCGGCTCAGGTTTTGCTGTGCCATGAATTCTTGAACGGCTTTCATTTTCGCGACAAATTCCACCCTAAAACAAGAAGATACCAGTCAAGAAAGATGGAGTAACTGAATTAATCCAGGAAGGTCAAGAAATTGTCAATCCTTGTCGCGTATTCTGCTCACGTGGACAACCCAAACCACTTACACATATTTTTGTCCTCCACGAAAACATACAAACAGTGTGCGCGTGATAACATCATCCGCGGGCAACGCGGGAGAACCGGGTACCACCTCTAAAATTAACTTGAGAGGCCAGCGTGACTATATATGGCAGCCGATATGGCGGACTAACTCTCCCACCCTTTTCTTTCACTTGTTACCAGACAATCCAAACCAACCCAAAGGTCATTAAACCCTTCGTCTAGGCAGTCTATGGAACTTGAGGGCCCATTATGAGCAATAAAATGTTTTGAACAGCAATTTTCCAAAGATCGCTTCTTTTCCTTTTTTTCCTTAATAGCGCATTCCGTATACTTTACGACGAACCAGATCTTAACCTGACGACAACAAATTTATGTGCCATTTGCTCTGTAGTGCGATGCGTACAGAGATATAATTTTTTGCATACTTAGGTGCCGCTGAGTTGGCAAGAGTAGCAGTAATACTACTAAGGCAGTATCCATACAACAAAAGACCAATGAGCATGACCGCTATGGCAATCAGCTGGCTCTCTGTATTGTGGGCATGGATGTCGCCATAACCCGTCGAGGACATCGTGGCTGCCGCCCAATAGAGACTGGCGATATAGTCGTCCAGGCCAGCGATGGTCTGGGTTTCTCCAGTGTGTTGGGCCCAGCTTCCTGGGGTACAACTACAAGACAAATCCAGCAAAACAACTAAATCCTTAGTACTTAATTATATTGGCAATCACGAACTTTGCAAATTGTTCTTGGTAAAACAAATTAATGTTTTCCTTCTTCTTATCTAGAAAACTATTAGAACAGTGGTTGTATCTCTTCATGTAATGACCATCGGCTCAGCACTCGCAATTCAAAGAATGCTTGAATAATACAATGGCCCTTTCCCTGTAGGAGACACGCCTGCAAGGGATTGTGGTAGTTGTATTCACCAAGTTCACTCCAGGTCGTCCAGGTCCATGATGGCGGCACACTTGAGAGCGCATGAAAAGTCTCTTTCGAAAGGACGAAGTGGTGGCATTACATGTTACATTCCCGAATGCTTCAATAGGGAACTTAAGGGACTTAAACTTGGGGGCGACGGCGTCGCCGACAAACGAGCGAGCCTGGGAAAGAGGGCGCCGTCGTTCCCGCCAAAATCCAAACTTAAGCAGAGGTATTTTTGCGACGGCAACCCTTTCGAAACCTGCCTCGAAAGCTTGAGAAAACCTCTGTGGAAAATGTCTTTTCGCGAAACAAGAGAGATGCTGTTACTAACATATGATGGTAAAATAATTTCTGATGAAGAATTCGTGGTCTTGTGGTAGAGCTGCCGTTCTAAGAACCCTGATTTTCCGCACAGTTCGTATGCAAGATTTGATCTTCAAAACATTGACGATACCGAATGTTTGGCAGAGTTCAGAGTCCAAAAACAAGACGTCCCTGTGCTGGCAAACGTTCTTCAACTAGCAATGAATATCCATTGTCCACAAAGAACAATATGTGATAGAATTGAAGGTTTATGCATGCTACTGAGAAGGTTTTCTTATCATTGCCGTTATTCAGATATGATCAGCCGATTTGGAACGAGCGGAGCTACAAGCTAGTGGCATTGATTGTGAGTCAGGGACCGATTCCATCGGTCCCTGACTAACCTTTTCTCCTTTATCATAAATTTTGGACTATCAAGCTTGTTCAATCTTTCCTGAATTGACTCCCAGATTTTGCCACGGTCTGGACTGCCTTTCTTGTACTGAAACAATTTGCTAGCAATCATTTGACGCAACAGGAGAATGTCATGGTCATCTGTCCATTCCATTACCAGTTGTTTATTGGTAGCCATCTTCACGCTAGAGGTTAAAAAGTTCAAAAAATGACTGTAAATACTTGACAATCGCTCGTACAAGCGCCAAAGCGATAGAATAATATTTTAAGTATCACTAAGTCCAAAACATTACAGGAGAATTGATGTAAAAACACGAAAATCATAAAAGCGAAACTCGCGTTTTACATGCGACGCCAAAATAAGCAAAACAAAGTCGGTACAGAGTCGCGACGGCTGACCCTGTCGGCGGGAAACGTGGATCGGAAGTAAATCTGACTTCCGGTTGCCGTCGCCCTGTAGAAAACGTCAAGGCAAAGCTAGCCCAAGGTTCACCAGAATATTGATTTCAATTTTGTAACTTTTCGGTGAGGTTTTCTGTAGGTATTGTTTGTTCTTCAGTTTTGAGTTTGAATAATCTCAAACTACACAAAGCATAAGCAGTGAAAAACATTTTGATACAAGAAAAATCAACTCTTCGGTTAACTTTTAATCCTGGGATATGTTAGCGTTAACCGGCTTTTGAACAACTCGGCCCAGGTGCTTAAGTTCCCTATCAATTTAAAGAGAAACGCTGAGGTTGATTATATTTTCTGCATCGAGAGAGAAGTGGATAGAACAAATCGAGATGGAAAACTTTACTCTCGCTTGGCACCGAGTATGTTTGGCACACTTCGAAGGTGAGGAGAAAAGCTACGTGAACAGTGTAGCAACCGTATTTGCTGGATTTGCATTTGAGTTGTTGCTGTAAGTGTGAGTCCCGAAACGAGGAGTTTTCAGAAGGCAAGCCTTCGTCCGCATTGTCCTCCATCTTGGACTGGACTTGATGAATACAACTACAATATTTCCCTGTAGGCAAGCTTCATAGAGGGAAAGGGCCATTTGCTTATACACCATACCAATGCTACAAATGCTTTTAGAAGAGAGCAATCACTACATCAGCTGACAGCTATCAATCATATATGAGAACGTAAGCCCAGGAAAAATTAACAAGTTAAACATGACTAAATGTGTTTGTCTTCGACTGTTTAAAATTCGGTCGCTCATTTACATACATACAGACATACAGACAGACAGACATACGTTTATTTCACGTCCCTTTGGGGCTTTTCATTGAAATATATTACAAGATAAAATGATATGGAGTAAAATAAAACACAATAAAATTAATTCTATCTACAACTAAGAAAGTAAAATTCAGAAAGATCAAACAGAAGCTTTTAAATCAATGACAAACTGAAAGCAAAGGCGAAACAAAGCTGGTCTACTCTGGTTTATTTTCTCGTTATACTTTTCCGCTGGTGAAAATAATAGATGTCCGAAAGGAAAAGAATGGCGAGATGCTGGCTAGGAAACCTGGGAATGTCTAAGCCACACAGTGATGGGGACTTACGTTTCTCCAAAACAGGCGCTCACAAACCACACGCAAGCGCTGACGTGCGTGGTCAAGATAATGTAGATTGTGAACTTTATGGCTCGTACTTTACCAATGCTGTGGTTTAAGTTGTTCTCCAGGTTAGTGAAAAAACGTGGAATCTAGGAAAAGTCACATTGGAATTAGCCTGTGTTGTGTATCACGCCATGGTCTGCAGAGCAGTTTCCTAACCCAACTTGGCAAGGGCACTGCCTCGTTATATCAAGGGTCTGTACAAGTAGGAATGCTGTACTGGCATTTCCGTTATCACTGACTTAACTTTTCGGCATTATTTAGCTATCAGTTTAATACAAAACCGTGCCTTTTCTCTGCTGAAACTTAAAAACTTTGAAAAACCCTATCAGTTGAACCCACACCCTCTTATATTCGGCCGGAAGTCAAGTTGATATTTCTATAGCATAGACCGTAGATGTCTATTGGCCGGAAGCGCCTGTTCGCACCATGGTTCGATTGGTAATATTTTTTTGTTGTTGTTTTATTGTAATAGTTTATTTACACTCGCTACTTTCGACAGATATCGGATCATTTACAAACACAGTTAAAGATGATTTCCAGTCCGTAATGCGCAGTCTCAGCACCCTAATTTTTCAGAATGTTTATAAACATTAGAAATCTTACTCGATGGAATGCGAATCGATGTTGTTCATTACGAACCACATACCTTATATTTGAAGCTTTTCTAATTCTTTTTCCAACAGCTTCACTGATTTCTCCAGCTGCGATGTTGTTTCATCAAGTGATATGAGAAAGAACGAAGCATTAAGCTTCGACCGCTTCGCATCCATAATGGTGGTTGTTTTTGAAATGCGAATTTACTTCACGTAAGTATTTGTGAAAAGTTTACATTTTGTGATGTCTGCCATGAAGCAAACCAGAAAACGCAAACTCTTGAGAGTGCGTAGTACGGACTGGAAATCATCTTTAACCAAAAGGTAAACCTCGTTCCCAGAGCCCACGTGTCTTTTGGCCAGCGTCAAGACACGAAGCTCTGGAATAATCAATTTCCAGACTCCAAGATTTTAGGAGTTCCGGTTTCACGGCGCATGCGTGCCTTGGTTTAAAACATGGCAATCTCGTTCCCGGAGCCCACGTGTCTGTTGGTTGGCGCTGACGATAACACACGTGGGCTCTAGGAACGAGATAGCCAAAAGCTCATGTACACACATTTCTGAACGTTTTGCAGGCATTACCAAGATAGAAATGATTTCCAGACAACAAACGCAATCTGATAAAAAGTATATATTGTATCTGTTATAATGTACAGATACAATGTTTCTCTTAGTGAGTAGAAATTCTCCTAAATCCAGCATCAACAAATCAAGTAAATGTTTAGCTTACCCTGACAGCTTTAAGAAGCCGATTTAGACGAAGAAAAGCAAAAAGATGCCATCTTTCGTGGAAGATTGGCTCTGTAGTGGCTAAGATCTCAATCGGCAGGATGGCCAGCAAGTCGATCCAAAAGAGTAGGCTCCATTTGTAAGATTTTCTTATGTCTTTCAGTTCTACAACAACAACAACAACAAGCTTTATTTACAGTGTTGTAAGAACTTTTGTAAACTTAAATTTAAACAGTAATGATTTTCGTGAACACATAATAAGGTGATATAGCAAACAAGTTACATCGGTTTGATCTGAAAGTACAATATTGGGTAGATCAAAGCAAGATACGAAATGAATTTTACAAATGGAATTCTAACATAATGATTTGTAGAGGTCATAATTTCACCGATGGCTTTTAATGAAGATAATTGTTTAAAAGTCGGAATGATATGTTCTATTTTTCTATAAAATTCATCTCTTAGAATAGTATATTTATTGTAATATATAACAAAGTGAGATTCGTCTTCAATTTGATTAGGTTCACAAATAGGGCAGAGCCTGTTAACCCTTGGAATTTGATCATATCTACCAGTCTCAATCCTTAGTTTGTGATTACCTGTCCTAAATTTAGCTAGTTTTTTTTCTTTCGCTTAGCTCGCTTGTTAGGCCTAAGTAAGAGGAGGGTGCACAATCATTCTACAAAGTGTTAAAAATATCTATAACCATTAAAGTTTTGCGTGGTATGTCGCCAGTATAAAATAGACTTTTGTTGGAATTGGCTAACATACTGTTTGATTTTAACGTTAGTTAAGTACGTAAGATCGAAAAAAGGTATATTGTAAATTCAGATATATGTATTATATTAGAAGAAGGCACAAACATCAATGACGAAACTATTGTCTTTCTTAGACAATATTTCAAAGCTAGGGATTTCCTATGCATATACGCAGAGTACCTCCAGTCTTCGTCAGTTGGCAGAGCTAGGAAAGATCGAGGGAGGGGGACTCCCATATGTAAAGGTCGGCGATGCTCGTCGCAAAATTTGAACTCCCAAAAGAGATCAATCTGGGTGTGGCTCGAACTTTATTTGACCCATAAAAGATACCATTTAAAACGGAAAAAGGCCCTATTACCAGCCCCTGTTCAGGAAAGGAGCCGTCGCTAATATACCGAATTCGAGAGACCGGTGAGTCTAAAACGGAAATTAGAACTTTAATTATCATTATCATTATCATTATCATTATCATTATCATTATCATTATCGTTGTCGTCATCGTTATCGTTATCGTTATCGTTACCGTTGTCGTTATGGTTATCGTTATCGTTGTCATTATCGTTGTCGTTGTCGTTATCGTTATCGTTATCGTTGTCGTCGTCGTTGTCGTTATCGTTATCGTTATCGTTATCGTTATCGTTGTCGTTATCGTTATCGTTATCGTTATCGTTATTGTTATCGTTATCGTTGTCGTCGTCGTTGTCGTTATCGTTATCGTTATCGTTGTCGTTATCGTTGTCATTATCGTTATCGTTGTCGTTGTCGTTGTCGTTATCGTTATCCTTGTCGTTATCGTTATCGTTATCGTTAACGGAGAAACAACAAGATAATATTTAGTGTAAATTCTGGAAGAAACGTATACTCGGAAAAAATCCGAGTCCCAGATGGGATTTGAACCCACAATTTGACCCTTGCTTACCATGGAGTCTCCAGTAGCTCAATGGTTAGAGCATCCGATTAGATCACGGAGGGTCGTGGGTTCAAAACTCGGATTTTTTTCGAGTGTACGTTTAATTTCTCCCAGAATTTATTCTTCATATTATTATTATTACTATTATCATTATTCCTCCAGTGCACCCTAAAGGATACTTTGACAGCTAAAAATAGTAGCGTTTCGTTAACAATACCCTTAATTAGACCAGATTCCTTGACTTATACCCCTGAGCGAGACGAAGAGCACCCGCGACCTTTTCGTATGGGAGTCCGCCCCCACTCAAGCATCTTAAGGCATGGCTAGTTCCCTGGAAAGACTCCCTGGGAAGTTCAAACCTTTTTTCTATAAAAATAACGTTCCTTCTTGCCCTAAGAAGATCAAAAGTACACACCAATAGGAATTAAATTTGGCGTCCTTAAATCGCCTAAGATATTTTTATGGCGGTCAATAGTAAAACCTCAAATGGGGTGGGGAAACATAACTTACGCGAAAGATAACGTATCATTTATTCTTTGCCTTTACTCAGAGAAACTATCCGTGCCCGAAATGGTCTAATTTGTCATTCTCTTGACAAGATATTAAAGGACAAAATATGTCACGTGACCTGTTGCACTATTTTTTTCTTAAATGATACACCACTGCCAATCACTCCGGCCAGAACCATAGAAGGGAAAACAAGACAATTGCCATAAGGCTTCAAGTTATATCCTTTCTATGGCACCTTGCCACCCCATTTTCAATTTTCTTTAATCCAATCAAACATTGATAAGAGGTCACGTGACCCAACTAATCAACACATCCAACCAAAACTGAGTTAATGTTGATAGGTTTTATATTGTTGCCAAGTTTGACGGTGTTTTGGTAAATCCTTCAAAAGTTATGGCCGGTTTCAGATTTTATGCAAATTAGGATGAGACCCATGCCTTAACATGCTTGAGCACCCCCGAGGGGAATGGACACGGTGAAGACTCTCAAACGATTGTAAGCGTTTCATCCGGGATTCTAACGAGAAAAGACGGGACACCGATGGCGTAATATTGTTATTGTTTGTATTATATGACTGAGAAAATTAGTTCACTTTGTTTAGCTTTGTTGGGATTCTTAAAGTGGTTCGATACAGTTTTTTCTGGACCATACTTAGCATTTTCAATTTGCGTTTTACCAACCTTCCCTTACTGTGATCAATATGGAAGTTACACCAGTTTTTGGAAAAAGATTGAAGTTTGGTTGAATGTACGAGTCAGGTCTGTTATAGAAAATCTGATATCAAAACAAAACTTCACTGACACATTCTGGTGTCTTTAATTTTGGAGTAATTCCACTAAGGTAGCATTCTTCCTCCAGTCCATTTAATTTCATTCAACAAAGAGCATGGTTTAAAATGTTTTCGCGATTTGTTCGAAATCAAACATACAGAATTTTTTTTTATTCTTGCATATTCCCCTTGCCATACATCATAATTTCAGAAATTGGTATCAGATTTTCTATAACAGACCTGGTTAGTACAAAATTCATGCTTTACCGATTTTCATATTTTTGGTTTCTCGTTTCCATGGAAATATCCATTACCTTAAAAAACACATTCAACTAAACTTTAATCTTTTTACAAGTACTGGTGTAATTTCCACATTGATCAGAGGAAAAAAGGGTTGATAAAACGCCAATTGAAAATGCTAAGTATGGTCCAGAAAAAACTGTATTGAACCACCTTAATGTTAAAGTAATGCTTGAATTGTTTTTTTTCAGTTGTTTTCTCGGCTACACTAGACTTGGTGCTGTAAACACTGCCGAGCATAAAAGTATTTTTTTTAGCTGAGCGAAGGCCAATTTCTCGTTGATTTTTAATTTGCACAATTAATCTGCGCGCTTTCGTAATTTTCTCAGCCATATAATGAATGAGAAATCGTAGGAAAGCTCAAGCAGTTAAGGATTGACACTACTGGTAATATATGAAAATTCTTTCAAATACCACTCGCTTAAAGCCTGCAGTCTTATCGAAGAGGAGAATGGCTGTGCATATAGTCAACATTCAATCAAACTTTTTTTCTCATCTTTTAAATGAGAAAGCGCGCTGCTGGGGAGTCGAGGATATAACACTACCTGTGATAGTCTCAGATGCCATGTTAAATCTCAAAATGAAGTCTCCGACCAGTACTAAATCCAATAAGTACGTAAAAACCAGAAGAACCTGGGTACCAGTGCTCTCTCCGTACCCGAGAGCATGTAAGCTTATTGAGAACGAGGCAACAAACGTGTACAGGAAACAAATGACGAGGAGAACAGAAAGAACTAGTCGCTCCCAGATCACCCCGAACCAGGAACTGGGCATGATGACGTGTTCAACTAATTCCCCTAGAATGTTACTGAAATATGAAACAGAACGAGTAATGATGATAATTAGTGAAACTGTTTAGTAGTGCAATATTGTGCTCCCGTTTAATTTATGTTCACAAAAGCCAGCAGAGAGAATTCCTATTTATGTAATATGTCGAATTATTCTCGCATTATAATTGAAAGACAGACGCATAGATGACGTCATTGACATTTTTTCTTTATTATATAAAACATTTCCTAGTTGTTCAGTAATAGATCACGGAAGACGTTAAAATGTGATAAGAGCATGCAGTGACACATTCAGCTATCACCTCGTACCTTTTTACGTCTAATGTGATCAATAACCGGACAGAAGCATGGCAACATGTAGCTTATGTGTTAAATTGACTGCAGTCCGCACTTTACAACTTGAGGACTTACAACCGTTTTATGCCCACCCTTGCATCAGTTTTTTCAAGACATGTTCGGCACAATATATTGCTCTCTAAATCACGGGGAAGGGTAAAATAGCTTCATGTGTATAAAGGAAAAGATTTTTTACAGAGTTGACTAGTATTAGTTACGTACAGTAGTTAAATGTAAGGAGAGGAAAGAGCAATAAATAGTCGAGCCGAGAAACACACGGCTTATCTGATACCGCTTTCTGATAATGAAGCTATGTACCTTTTCTTCTTTGCAGATGCCTGTTCGTTGAATCCCTGTTGACAGACAAGACACCAGTAAGTCAGAAAACAGATCAGGGCAAATAAATAGCAAACCCGAAACACGAACAGATTTCTAAATTATGCCATTTATATAGATAATCCTTTGAGTGTTTATTCCGACAAAAAAACGTTCTGAGGAACTCTGATCTTGCTTAATTAATTTGAGGCGTAATCAGTTTAACGAAAGAGGGGGGGAAAGTTGGAAAAAGCGAGAAAAAAAGTCAAACAAAGCATGCCTAGATGAGTATGAATGGATGAACATTTCAAAAAGCTATGAAATCAAGCTTTTTACGATAACTGCAGAAATTCTCGCGCGCTCATTGGCTAATTTTCATTGTCAAAAAGCGGACAGACGCATGAATTTATAATTTATGCGATGCTTCAACGAGCGAGAGTAGACAATTTGACAAATTGTTATCGTAAAAAGAAATTGACGTCAGTTTTTCGTGCGTCTGTCCTGTTATTGATCATGAATTTCGTCATATAAAATTGTCAAAGTAGTCTGCGGATCCATTCGGCTATCGCTTCGTGGATCCACAGCTACTTTGACAATATTATGACGAAATTCATGATAAAAAACAGAACAGACGCATGAAAAACAACAACTTTCCAAACAACTTCCGAAAAGAATCATGGGTATCATTTTTATCATTTTTTGTGCAAAATCCAGCTGTCTAAAAGTAAGTGCAGCACCCTGTTTAATTTCCGTTAAAAATATCTACCTTCATTGCGCCATACTCTTAGAAATGTTTTTCAGTAGAAAGTTAAAAAAAAAGCACTAAAACAGGTTCTTTGCCGAAACTTAAGTTTAAGCATATGCATATCTTTACCGATAACCCACATTTCGAAATTATCATTAAACAACTCCCTTTTCGCAGTTGTTCCTTACCGCACTTTCCCTTAGGCACTGTTCTGCTTCTTCGTTTTCCATTTCCAAGAACGTTTCTTTGTCGCCCCCTCCAGGGGTGTCTAATTTCACATCGTTGAGATCGCATCGATTTTCAACGGCCAAATACAACTGCTCTGCCACTGAAGAAAAGAAGTAATAGAGAACGTTTACTTATTATGAGCTTTTAGGAAAGGAAAATGGCTAAGGCAACTGCAAGCAGATGAGTAACCTGCGCAGATGCTCTTTGGCCTCGTCTCGCAATCTTCCTTCTCCACGAAGACGTTCGTTAGTGAGTAAAGCGTGACAAGCTATACGAACGTCTACGAAGAAGATGTAAGGGGAAAATATTCCATGCTATCTATATTCGTCTTACAGGAATTGATATTTGAGCGAAGGTTACCTTTCTAAAGTATCAGAGACACTAAACAGATTTTGTAAAGCAACGTAATCAACAGAGACTAGCAGCCATGTAAAATATTTGGAACAAAATAAAACTGATAAATTTTTTACATAAGAGAAGAGTTCGACTCCAGCATGGTTGATTTAGGAAGACAACAAGGTCTTCGTTTCACTGTTTTGGGACATCAATATGGCTGACGTGACATCATGTGAAGACACTCTATATGGAATTTATTTTCTAAAATCACCGACTTCTTCCACGTGAAGATGTAGTGCGCGCGCGAAGAAAGAGGCCCGGGCCGGATTGTTCAAAGCCCGATTAAACTAACCCAGGATTAGCGAGAATTTTGATTTTAGTTTTGTAACTTTGCGGAGAGGTTTTCTGTCTATATTGTTTGTCCTTTAGTGTTGAATTTGAATAATCTCAAACTATAAAAGACATACGCAGTGAAGAAAATTTATATCCAAGAAAAATTTATACTTCGGTTAACTTTTAATCCTGGGTTAGCGTTAACCGGCTTTCGAACAACCCGGCCCTGGTTATTCCGCCCGAGGAGGGGGGGTACTCCTTTATATGGGGTATACAAGTATGTGCGGCCCCAATGGGTAGGGTTTTTACCTGTTTTGGTCAAAAATCGGGTATCGATTTTGATAATTTTGTTTTAGAAGAAGCGGCCTTTTTGTTATCGATGAGACCATCAATAAAAGCACTTCACAATACCTCAACATCGCTCTGAACTAGGTCTATTATTCGATGAAAAGATCCTTTGTGAACGTACAATTGCTTTCAAAAAAAATGCACTGACGAAATTCAGAGCAAAATGGACAACACTATGTGTGTGAGCTGCCCCAAATATCTTTGTCACGGACTATGCCACTTCTATTTTTTCTACTTCGTCTTTCATTTTTATTTACGTTCTGTTAGTTTTTCTTTTCTCTTCTGTATATAATTGTTCCGTTAATAATAACATCCAATGTATCGAAAGTTTAAAAAAATCCTAGTTATTCAGTATCGCAAATAGTGTAAAGTAGCTGTATGAGCATTGTAAAATATCTTATACGTATTGCAAGTAATGTAAAGTAGCTGTGTTGTATTTTATGCTGTACACGTAGATGTATTGTAATGTTAGTTGTATAAGTATTAGTAATGCAAGTTAGGTAACTGGCTGTATTGTATGCAAATAAAAGTTTATTTTAAAAAAATCATCATCATCATAAGGCAGGTCTAAAACAGGGTATTGATTTAAGGGTCGGGTCTTAAATAAGGTATCGAATTTACAGTCAGGACATAAATAGCTAAGGTAGGAGAATTTAAAATCGCAGATTTTGGTCTTAAATAGTGGTAAGGGTTTTGGGGAGGGGGCCGCACACACCCCCACCAAACATTTCTGCGAGTATCCCCGTCGGGGGTTATGCAAACTACTAGATAACGGATGATAACGGAATAAAATGGCACTAAAACCCACCTCCAGGGTAATGTTTAAGAACTCTGTTGAGATCTGCTCTGTCAAGAACAAAGATGACACACGGAGTGGCAGCACGAACAGACGCTGATCGTGGAAAATTATACACCATACTCACCTGAAAATAATGACACAGAAATATAACAGACATCTCGCAAATTAACAATGACTGCGTTATAGTTGAAAACTAATACACAGATTTAGCCAAGCCTAAAAGCGGAGATCCTGGGCCAGGTTGTTCAAAGCCCGATTAAAGTGGTTCGAAATAATTTCATGGCGCGCGCAGCCTGGGTTCTAATAGTGCGCATGTGAGGTATAAAAACCCACGAAAGCCCGCGAGGCAATGTAAACAATATTGCGCCGGTGGTGTATTCGGGTCTCCTTTTTGAGCGCAGCATTAAAGCTCGTGGGCAAATGTATTTTTAATAATTTGCTTCCCTCTATCAGGGATTCCTCTTCTTTGATTACTTCCTCACTTCAGCGTTTGCGTCACTTTCACTCGCAGCGACCGAGAAAAATCTCACAACAGCGATCGTAGCTTTCCTTGCAGAGTCCTACACGGATTTACGTGGCTAGAAGGAGCTGTTTATTCGTTTGTTTTAGGCAGCTTTCATACAGAATATGTTGGAGAGGAAACGTCTAATGGAAGTAAAATTAGAGGTAGACGGGAAAACACCTAAAACACAGCTCGTGAAGATCGATAGTTGAAGTTCGTGACACGTTTGGTCGTGTTTCGTCGTTTGGCAAAAGTCAAAAGCTAAAAGAGAGACAAAGCAAAACTTAAGATTCTCGAGCAGTTAATTTACTCAAAGGCGATATGATAGAAAGAAAGCTTTGGTTGAATGGGGACGAGGAACGAGCGGTACAGCACTAGTGAAGAACGCGAAGTGTTTTGTTGAGATAAGCTTAAGACTTATTTGTTTTGTTTACTTTTCAATTTCAACCGCACTGTTAAGACCGGCCAGGCGAAGTGTGAAATTGAATGAAACCATTACAAGCGATCGTTTATACAAATAAAATGAAGATATGAACACCACAGTTGTAACGGCGTGAAAAACTATTTCTGTCCACGAATAACAAACAACATTAGTCAAGAGAACATTTCTTGCATTCGGTAGATATTGAAGCACGTTTATGTAAACTTTACCCTCCTGATTTTGTCACTTTTCTTCTAATCCATAAAAAGATAGAAATGAAAAATATCTCCTATTATCAAAAAATACAAATATTCCACACTAACAGCTGGAAGCTGACATCGCGTTATTCCTTTACTTTGCTGATTGTTCCGCGCACGTGGACTCGATTGAGCGAGTGAAAAACTTCGCGCATGAGTAGACGCGGAAGTAGTCGACTCGCAATTTTCCTTCATTTTCCAAATTCGCGCGTCTATATTTCCGCTTCTGGTCGGATAAATTTTTCGAAATTTTCGGTGACGTGTAAGAGCAATTGACTGCGTATACTTATTTTTCCCTGTGAGAAGGAAAAAATTAAGAAACCAACAACTGAAAAGTAGTTTTTTCTTTCATCTGCTCCTCAGAATTTTATTATTTTTAAACTTAAATGTTTTGAAGATCAATCCTGATAACATATATTATAGGAGTT
The DNA here is from genome assembly GCF_042242905.1 of Orbicella faveolata. NCBI lineage: Eukaryota > Metazoa > Cnidaria > Anthozoa > Scleractinia > Merulinidae > Orbicella > Orbicella faveolata. The sequence continues at coordinate 4,565,905 of NW_028301576.1, forward strand.
TGAAAAGATCTCTCCAACCTGTTTTCTAAATAAGACAATAGATTACAATTTTGCACAATTAAATGTGTCATATGGTTGTCATGGTAACAGGTTTTGGGGAAAAAAATATGATGAAATGAATCTATGCTGTTTCTTTCATTTCAGTGGTAAATTTCATACTGGTACCAAACTGTACTTAAAAGAGAATTTGTAAAACTTGTTTGTAGAAATGAAAGCTATTTCCAGCTACCTTCAGCTAACCCAGGATAAGCGAGAATTTTGATCTGAGTTTTGAAACTTTGCGGTGAGGTTTTCTGTATATCGTTTGTCCTTCTGTTTTGAGTTTGAATAATCTAAGACTAAACACAACAAAAGCAGTGAAAAGCATTTGTAAACAAGAAAAAATATAAATATACGTTGGTTAACTTTTAATCCTGGACTAGCGTTAATCGGCTTCCGAACAACCCGGCCCCGTTTACAACAAGTAAATCTGACAAGAGCCCGGAATCCAATCGAAAATCAGCTCTTGGTAAGCGGTCAACTTCAAAAACAACAGTGACCTAAATGAGCTCTAAACCTGAGCCTGCGATATGGTCACGTGATACTGGTCAGTGGATACCTTGTTTTGACAGGTGTCAATTGACCATAACATGAATGTTCAATATAAAAGAAGGACGTGATAAACCAAGGCTGCATGTCTCTTTCAACCTATTGGCTGGAGTATGACCGCCATCTTGGCCAACTCCGCCGTCGCCGTCGCCTCCGTCATGCGTACACCCCCACAAGCAATACCGCTAGCCATGATAACCACAAGAAAATCAATTCATGGGTTTCCTTTTATTTCCTGTATAAATATGGGGCTCTGCTTGGTCACCCTTCGTGCCGCCGGAGCTCCGCTATAACATTACCTCAGTTCGAAGCTTTTACGAACCGAAGCGTTCATGGTGTACCTTTTCCCAACTGCTAAATGCAAAGGACCTGAAGACGTAAACACTGCGGTCTCCTCAATTTAAACTCTAATTATTTGATTTCTTTAGAGTAAATAGGTGCATTTTATTTGACTTCTCATGAATTCAAATATTGCCGCACGTTTGTCATTATAGCGGCCACGAAGGCGAGCAGGCAGGCATGACGAAAATATCTTGATATCTACCGAAGAACAATCCCGAGAAAAACATGGATGACTACTATGTATCAACTAGTTCGTACTCTAATCTTACAAGGAATCGTACCAAAGATCTATTTCCCTTTTCTAACACCCAAGCTCCTGGGTACACCGCAAAGCCCTTAAACTCTAGCTACCGTTCAAATCACATTTGCAAAATTTCCACATTACTTCCCGGCTGTAGATGTTTGGTTATGACTTCAATGCACGTGTTTAAAAATATGCACTTACTTCACCGAACAGTTTCCCCTCATTCATAGTCACTAACACTGTGCTTTCATTTTCACAAAGAATCTGTAGGTTGAAAATAAATCAATCAAAATAACTCTCATTTAAATACACGTACGGTAACCAGCTAGTATTGTAGAGTCATGTTTGCTTTGGTAAATTGGATGAGCCCGGAATTGAAGAGAACACGTCTTCATCAGAACGGAGTAAAAACAAGATCTAAACACGACTCGTTCACATTCTCCTGTGCATCGCGTGTGGTTTTGATTGTTCCACTGGCCCGTCTGTGTGCTTTGTGACTGGCCAGAGCGATTTCGGTGACCACGTTTATTTGAACTGAGTTCTCATTGGCTAGTGCTCTCGCCTCCGGATCGAGCGGTCCGGGTTCGAACCCTAGCCTGTTGTGTTCTTGGGTAAGACACTAAACTCTCACAATGCCTCTCTTCACCCAGGTGTATAAATGGGTACCGGCTAACTTAATGCTGTGGGGGGAGGGGGGGAACCCTGTAATGAACTAGCATCCCATCCAGGGAGGAGGAAAAATACTCTTAGGCGCCTCATGCTACAGGAACTGGAGATTTGCACCAGCCCTGATGAGCCACTTGGCTCGCATGTAGACTTAAGGTGGCTCCCTATAGTTTTTTGAACCGCGCGCAAACTGATTTCGAAAAACGCGCTTTGGTGCGAGCTCTCAAAACTCTACGCAAAATTCGCGCGCGAGAACACGCAGTAAAATACCAACAAACATGGCGTCCACATTTTCAAAATTTGTTTATGACAAAAGTTGTGTGAATCTCTTTTGGTTTCGAAATGTTTATCAACCGAATAGAAGACCCTACCCTACTGTACTTGATTTAAAGGAGAAAGTGCGAGGTATGCAGGAGTTTCAACCAAAGAAACTGATTTGGGCGATCGTCACGATCATCGCATGGGGCAAAACAAGGTAATATATTACCACACGTATTTGCAGTCCTTAGCGTTGTTTGTGGAGCAGACACAAATAACCAAGATAGAGGGAAGAAGATTCCGCTAAATCTATAATGAGCCAAGATGTTATTCCCCAACAAGCTAAGTCGTGCAACAAGCTCGTAGAGCACGCATATGCACTTCGGAAATACCAAACAACAAAACACAACAAAAAAACAAGGTCGAATTTTAGCAGCCATCATTGCTCATTTGCAAGATGCTAGCCGTCCATAGCGTAAGAATTCCTTCTTCTAAACTTTCCTCTTTAAAAATGTGTGATGTATAATATTGCAAAAAGTAGCTTTAGGTAGGACATACGAGCTAAACACGATTCTTCTCCCACTTACACGCGCAAATGCCGTTAGTGGGTCATTGACACGCACGTGCGCGTGGTCGTCTCGAAATTTATGACGTCACAAAGAAGCCAAGAAGAAGAACAGCGATTATTTTTCTCGGGTTTCCTTCGGTGAAATTTTGCGAAAGTTTGTATACTTCATGATACAGATGCCTACTTCACAATGTCATTTTTGTCCGAATTTTATCGAGGGATTTTTCTTTTTTAATCAAAAGTAAGAAGATTAAGGACTTTTACGAATCCACCAAATAAACTTTTCATTTTTTCTAATTAAACTAATGTCCGACATCGTTTTCATAAAACTGCCGAGTTTAAAGATATTTTACCGAGACTAACTCTAGAAAGAGAAGCAAGTAGGTGGAAAATTGCAAAAAGTCGTTACGATTGATTGTTGCCATGACAACAGTCTGCAATACACTCATTTGAACGAAAAAGAACCCCCAGGTGTGTTGCTAATCTTCACTGCGAGTGCCAGGGGCTTAAACCCAAAGATGAAACAAATGGTTCATTCTAAGTTCTTCATCCTTCTTCAGGTGAAGATACTGTTAATACTGCAGGGAGCCACCTTAAACAATAAAGCCGTTTACCAGCTGTCTCATTGACTCATTGTGTTGTTACGTCTGTTGCAACTGGCCTTATAATAACTTTGCTTTTGATTTCACGACCCCCAAATGCAACCCGTTTTGTTTTTCCAAGAGTAATAAGAATTTTTGGGGAGACGCGGTGGCCTCATGGTTAGTGCGCTCGTCTCCGGATCAAGCGGTCCGGGTTCGAGCCCTGGCCGGGGACATTGCGATGTGTTCGTTGCAAGACACTTTACTCTCACAGTGCCTCTCTACACCCGGGTGTATAAATGGGTATTGGCGAACTTAATGCTGGGGGTAACCCTGCGATGGACTAGCATCCCATCCAGGGGGGAGTAGAAATATTCCTAGTCGCTTCATGCTACAGAAACCGGGATAAGCTCCGGTCTGATGGGCTTCTTGGCTCGTATGCAGACTTTACCTTTTAATAAGAATTTTTCTCGAAAACAGCAAAGTAAAGGTAAGAAACACTGTTGCGTGTTTACGGATTGAGCTGTCTGGAACCAGTATTGCATAACTTTTGATCATTCACCAGCTGTCTTTATGTTGGACTTATTCCCAGGTTCGAACGTGAACTAAATAAAGATGTAGCATCAAGACAAACAAACCTCTGCTCGGCCGCGGTGAATGTAGAACATGTGATGTCCAATGTCTCCCTTGCTCGCTATGATCTGATTTGGCATATAGAACACGGGGCGTATAACCAAAGAGAGCATGCGCTTAAAACCAGGGTTAAGACCTCTGAACAGAGGAGCCTGCAATGTTCAAGGAATGGTGAAACAAGGCCTACTTGTACTCTGTATCGTGAGTTCAATCAAATTCAGAACTAGTTAATTATGTATAGAGTTTATCGCATACCTTCTCCAAAACCTTTTTGTTGATCATAAGAGATAGTTCAGCTTGGAGGGTCAGGGGTAAATCATTGAACATGCCTACTCCACTTACGCCATGATTATGTGTCCACTGAAAAGAATTAGGAAAACCACTCAAAGCCTGTTAAAAATTAGACTTGATTTGAAACCCTTAGGGGAAGGTAAAGTGGCCTTCACATGTAAAGAGCTGGAACTAAAGTTCTCAAACTCATTACTAATTCATCAAGTTTGAACAAAGGAAATCGTAACCGCGAAGGAGGTTTGGATGCCGCTCTTATTTAGCATAGATTTTGACGATTTTACTTCTCCGTTTACTCCTTAGGTTTTGATATATCAAACTCTCGAAACAGTGTTTCATCGGCTATCCAAACATCTCAAATTTCGTCAAAAATACTTCGCTGCGCATCGTGTTTTCAACTCTCTTCTTGGCGTTTGTGATATCCCGATGAAACACTGTCTCTCGTGTTTGATATATTACTTCAATCATCTCGCAAATACTAGTAACTTTTGGTAGGAGGAATGAATATACATACAGATGTAACCTGTGAATGGAGATTCCTAATAAATACTATGTTGGGTACAATAATAGTCACAATACAGTTGAACCTCCCGTAAGCGACCACCCAAAATGTCAATGCTAAGTAGTCGCTTACGAGCGCTTAGACCATTTTGGGTCAAAATTTTGTGCCATTAGCATATGGTAATTTGAGATAGAGTGCAGTGTGTGTGCATTTTTTCTTCAAATTTTTAAATGTTTTATTCATGTGAAAAGTCAATTTCGAGAAAAAATCTGGTACTACCCAGGAATGCAATAATATTACACCCTATAATCCAGTTTTCGCTCTATTTTCTGTCAAGTGGTCGCTTACGGGAGGTTAAAAACAAAAGAAAATGTCAAACTTTTAGCTCTAAGAGTGCATGGTCGCGCTCGCTTACGAGAGGTGGTCGCTAACAGGTGGTTCCAAATATAGTAATTTGACTTGAAAACTTTTGGTATTTCGGAAAACTGGCCGCTGAGGAGAGGTGGTCGCTTACCAAAGGTGGTCGCAACTGGAGGTTCCATTGTATGTGCATTTGCATTGTATTTTTGATTCGTAAAGTAATGTATCAAACACGAAAGACAGTGTTTGACCACATTTCCAAACTTTTGACGAACTTCGAGGTGTTTGGAGATGTGGTCAAATACGGTCTAGAATGTTTGATGTATCTTCTGAATCGAAACTAAAACTGAGGATCGAGAAAACGGAGAAATAAAATCTTAAAAATCTATGCTAATTAAGGCCCAGTTCCTACGTCGCATTTCTGCCATCTCGAATTCAATTCAACGAATTAAATTCGACAGAAATTCGACGTGTGAATCGGCTGCCGCATTTCTGCCGCCCGTTCGACTGGTCTTGTCGCATTATCCGACAGAAATGCGACACCGATTCAGACGTCGAATTTGTGCCGTGTAGAATCTAATGCATACATAATATGTTAATGTATTGAGCATGCGTAAATGTTTTCCCGCCAAAGAAAAAGAAGAAACTTGACCATTCTCGACCCAATGCAACCTGAAAATATTGCAACACATCAACCTTCTCCTTCTCGTTCCATTGGCGGACAATTTTTAGCAAAATTAAAGTCCTTCGTCGCTCAGTATTTTCGTCCGCCATAATGAATACTCTAAGTTTAAAACATTTTTCGCTGGCCGACATGCCCGACAATATAAATTCTGAATTAAGTGCGACACAAGTGCTACGCATGAATCCACAGTCGCATTTCTGCCTCACTTAACTGAATTGAATTCGACACGGCAGAAATGCGACGTATGAACTGGACCTAAAATTAGTCATCCAAACACCGTCACGGTCATGATTTCCTTTGTTTAAAATCAATGAATTATTTATGAGTTTGAGAAAAATAGTTCAGGTTAACTTTTCTATAGCGGGACTTTACTATATCTGTACCTCGAGAAGAAAGGAAATAAGAGTAGTGTTGTCCTGCAGTTCGTTAGTAATTTAAGTACAGTGTATAATAATGGTAATAGGACTGAGTGGAGTCCAATTCGGTCTGTAATTATACGAGTGATAACAAAAACGGACGACCGCGCAGGGGGATTCCAATTTGTTTATCATGAGTATGATTACAGACTGACTTGGACGATACGAAGTCCAATTAGCAATTAATCATAAAAAATTACAATTTCCGAGAAAAGAAGAATAACCAAGTCATCGAGTTGAGCACTCGAAGAGAAATTCCATATCTACGCGCACCCATGTATTATTCTCTATGTATTTACCAAATATTCGTAGTAAGCCAAGACTCTGTAACGTACGTCGGGGGATATCTCCATATTACGCTGCAATGAAAAAGACAAGTATCGATAGAAATAGTTGTGCCGTAAATTAACTCACATGGCCGTGAACAAGATGGCGTTTATAAGAGTACTTTTTGCCAAAGTAATAACACAACCACTAGTTATTGACATAGACGTCTCAATCTGATTGACCAAGGAGGCGTCGTCTAACGGCAATATAGTGACATGCAGAAATCAAGGACAAAACCATCTAATTCCCATCGTGTTTCACATTTGTTCTGACTCGTCAGTAACCAAATTGAAAGAGGTACGAGATTTAGCCTTGCTGAATTATTAAACTTCTCGCTGTTGGTTCCCAGTTTGCATAACGCCAACTTTATCCCACCGATAACAACCACGGGTTTGCAAGTTTAACTGTTAAACAATTGCCCGATAAATGTGGATGTTCTTCTAAAAAATTATTCAGAACAAACCAGATAGCTTGACAATGTTTCGAGGATTATTGCTGTGATATCAATTACTTTTTACAATCAAATTTGCATGAGAAACCATATCTAGAGAATTAACCACTCGCTAGTGGAAGGCAAAACCTATACTGCGATTTCTTCCGTAGCATTAATATAGCGCCAGTGATTGTTATTTTAGCGTCTGCGAAACACACAGCTCAATGGGTTGTGGATGGGGTTTAACTGATATTACAGAATTACCATATTAAGAGAGGAAGCCACATCAATTAACCTTAGTTGGTTTTCACGCAGTTCCTGTATCCTGGCCGAATTTGAATTTGGGAAGATTTTGGTCTTTTTGTGGAAGGAGGAAAACCGGAGAACCCGGAGAAAAACCCTCGGAGTAAACTCGACCCACATATGGCACCGGGCCGGACTCGACCCGGTTCACATTGGTGGGAGGCGAGCGCTGCCTCACACCACTTTCCATCTCATCTGAAAATTGAGCAAAATTTTAAATGTCAGCCGAAAAATGAGGTGCTTTTTTAACTCATGGCCGAGATCTGAGATCTTCAATAGTTATACTGAAAGCTGAGAAATGGCTAGCTGATAGCTGAAAAGTCGACAGATATGTAACTAAAAACTGAGATCCCAACCCCGTATTCAAACCCTCCAATAATTATGTAACATACCATGTGGTCCTTGATGACGTCAAGGTGATGGATGTATCTGGCTCGTTGTGAATCCAAGTTGGTCAACATGGATGCCATTCCACCCAAAATGAACCCAAAAAACAAAGCTATTCCCCCCAACATGGCAAATATGGAAAACCATTTTTCTTGTAAAGTAACAGCGTGCAGATCTCCATAGCTGTAATCGTATAAGGATTTTTAATGAGATTATAAAATAGAATTTTAATCTTGATGATATGGTAGAGAGACAACCCTCTTTGGCGGACGCGTTCAGCCTGGGAGCACAAGTTTCAGGTTATTACTGCTTTCAGTCATAACGAAGAGTCTATCTGCCTCCAAATGTCTATCTGTCGTTCTGTCTATTTGATCAACTGCGCGCCTGTCTGTCTGTCTGTCTGATTGTCTGACTGTCTGACCGTCTGACCTATTGACCGTCTGAACGTCTGACCGCCTGAATTCTGACCGTCTGAATGCCTGGCTGTCTGACTGTCTAAATGTCTGAGTGTCTAAATGTCTGACTCTCTGACTGACTGTCTGACTGTCTGACTGTCTGACTGACTGACTGTCTGACTGTCTGACTGTCTGACTGTCTGACTGTCTGACTGTCTGGCCGTCTGACCGTCTGACTGCCTGACTGGCTGACTGTCTGTCTGTCTGCCTACTTGCCTGTCTGGCTGTTATCGGGTCGATCGATTAGTTGCCAATGGTAGCTTGTATGATTATTTAAGAGTTTCGGAAGCAGATTGTTGAGTCAAACCTTGGCTCGAGCCAGGCCAGTGAAAATCGAGAAGGCGCTCGGGTGGGTGACCTGCTTTACACTACTGTCGCTATAGCTGAATGATTAATTAAAAGTACGAATAATTTGTCTGTTAAAACTTACCCAGTGGAGGTAGCAGTTGCTGTTGCCCAGTACAGTGACAGAACATATTTCCTTCCAACGTCAGGAAGTTCGATTCCTTAAATAAATTCGAGCTCGTCAAAACAAACAGAAAAAAGAACAACACAGTAGAGAAAGTTTAAGTTCAAGTTATTACTCGATCGGAGATAACTGTTGGAGAAGAAGGTCTTGTGTCTTGTTTTTGACAAACTTCAAAAGTGAATAAGCCGTCTATAAGAACTGCGTGCTTGAATTTAACTAGAAATTCGGTTGAAATTCCGGAAATTCCCAGTGACGAATGGAATTTCAGGAAAAAAAGGACAACCTTGCGAAGTTTCTTGCCGAGAATTTAAGTTCCATTGGACTTTTCCCCCTGACGTTCCGTAATTCTCGTCTAATTTAACGTTCACTTTTCAGAAACTCCACAATTTCAGGATTTTCTGGAGACTTTCCCATGAAATTTCCAAACTGTCTGTCCCCGTTACAAATTTTCGGTTGAATGGAAAGCACCCTAGGTCTTTGCAGTCTGTGGTCGTGGGAATTTTTTAAGAAAGATTTCAATCGCACAGTAGTATAGATAAATCGTCAATCGAGCTCGCTCAGGACCGTTTTGGGAGAACGTCGTCCTTGGCGCTTGGCTACCCTTGATATTGTACGGCCTTCCAGCTTGGCTAATTAGATATATGTAATCTACTAGCCCTTGCTCCTTGGTTCTGCTGTAGAAGCTCTCTTAACGGACATTATTATGTAAAGCGAAAAGCTCTGCCTTGCTCCGCATCAAGTACAGCGTACCCATTACAATAAAGATATTTTAACAGGAAGCCCACGGCCGCGTCACTTACGTGGTTTTCAGAGGGGCCCTGCATACCTAAAAAGCTAAAGGTTAAAAGTTTTAAAACGATAGCTATTCTAAATTTACAAAGATAAAGTTAATGATGCATAAATTATGAAATAAAATTAAGAAATAACGGCCTAAGGAAGGCCTGTAGCTGTCCAGACACCGTTTGTTATTGGCTCACGAAATGCCGCATTCCCTGCCACAGTGGTCACAACCTTAACAGGAAATCCATTTGGCTTTTCTTTGTCTAGACCAACCAAAATTCGCGCATTCGTTTTCTCAAGCCGCTTAATCATGATTTGTTTGTTGTTTGTTCATTGTTTGTGCTTAATAATTATCAGAACAAATTAGGCTTACATGGCATGATCTACCTGTTTTAAGTTTCACCGCCCAGCTTTCGGCGTCACATGACGTTTCAGCAGCTCCTATATTGGGACACGCCAGAGAATACCACGCGCATGACATCAAATGAATCGTAATCGTACCGATTGAAGCATCTTTCAATGCCCGGATGAGTGGCGTATTAGTTCCCAGTTCGTTCTCTCGTGCTCCTGAAATAAAAGCAAAGTCCAAAGATTTTGTTTCTGCAATAAAATATTTATATGTTAATTGCCGGCTGGGAGCTCCGTATTGAGCTGTACCCTAGGTCTTTAGTACGAGACTGAGGGCACAGTCTTTCCAGGAAGGCCGGCATATGACGTGTTTACTGTTTATTTGCTACGGTATTGCTTTGAGAGCAACTTTTACGTTGAAGTTCAGTTCAAATCTGGCTTGCGCATACGTTTGACATTTCTGGCACAAAGAGCGATACTAACGGTTTGCTCAATTGTTTGACTCTGTGTTGACGTTAACATTTTACGTTGTTTTAAGGCGTGACAAAAAGCTTGAAAAGTTGCCAAAGTTGGAAATTTCGGAGTGGTCCGTACTCGGGGTCCGGATGGGAGCTAAAAAATCCGGAGAGAAACCTCGGAAGAAGTATAAAATCCAGCTACAAACTCAACCCGCGTACGGCACGTGTACACGATCCGAGATTCCAGTCCGAGAGTCCATCTCGGGCCACATCGTTAAGAGACAAGCTCCGTTCAACGCCGTACAATCACTACTCTGCCTTACGGAAAATAAATAGACCGTGTTAATCGTGTCTTTCTCTTACTGTAAGTTTAAATTTCTTTTCTTATTCACTCGAAACAAAACCAACTTAAAAGAAACCCCGGTATTTTTCCGCAGCTGAAAATTTCTGCCGCGTTATGCTTAATTTCCGCAAGTTGTTTTCAATAATTTTGTTTGAGGGATATGTTCATTTTTTTTTTTTGGAAGGGGTGGGGGAGGAGGGGAAGGGGGTTGGGTAAACAATAAATAATAATTTTGCTAGCTAATATCAACTCTTAAAACTGCAATTTTCTCTGCTGATTTATTTATTAAGTTTAGCTTGATTAATTCAATTTTACTATATTATTATATTATTATTATTACTATTATTATTATTATTATTGTTGTTGTTGTTGTTGTTGTTGTTATCATTATTATTGTTTTCTTTTGTTAGGGGGTCAATTCACAAAATTTCTTTTCAAGAGAAGGCTCGTTATATATTACTGGGACTATATACTACATTTCGTACCCCAGTAAAAAATGAGCAGCTCTTACATATACATTTCAAAGTTGTTAAACTAACAGGCTCTGATTTTTTTCACAACCTTCCATGTAACACTTTACAAGGACTGCATGCCTAAAGGATTGCCTCTTGTCAAAATTAAAATAGCCAAACAGCGTTTGCAATCTAAATTGTTTCGCTGCGGTTTAACAATTTCACTAGCGAGGTTTCTCTCGCTCGAATTCTGCCATAAATTTCACAATAAAATGAAATGTAATGCGTGCAGCTTTAAAACATGTCGACTAAAAGACAAAATGTATGCAACCTACCGAAAAATGACAGCAGCCGGAGTACTCTCAGAATACGGTTGAGCCTCAACAAGGTCAATGTCTGATGCCATCTGAGATGTGTGCCAACTCCAAAAGCCAGCAGATCCAGTGGTAAAAGGGTCAGTAAGTCCGGTATAAACATGCCACGGAGATAACGGCGCCGAATAAGCGATCGGTCGGTGATGAGTGTTCCTTTGCTGAAATATCCAACCAAAAATCTCAGCGACACATCCACGAGATATAGCGCATCAAAAATGTAAGCCAAAGCCCAAAGCGTTGAACTTTGTGAATCAAAGCTTGCTTGGTAAGGGACAATCAGACAGGTTAAAAATATGAAAATGGAGCTAACGGTTTCCCAGTGTCGAAAAAGACGCGAACGAGGATTTATGAGAAAAGGAAACTTTTGGATATTTATCTCCTCGTTGGCGAGTGAAACTCCACTGAAAGTAACTTGAACTTGTTTGTTCCACGTGGCAGACATTCTCGTGCGGGGAAAAACAAATCTCTCAGCGCTACATGTTGAACGAGGCGCTGAGCGCGAAATGCCGATGAAAATAGAACACAACGGTTTTTTTCTGTGCTTGTGTTCGTTAAAAGTGACGCGACAAAAGGTTTGGGCGTCATTTGCACGTGCAAGCACGTCACCCCCTTGTTGTGCGCGCGCGTGTAGCAGGAGGTTTTTATTGGCACGAATACAAACTTTAATAAACTCGAACAAACTGCAAAGGCTCAATAAATTCCGGATCCACAAAAGGCAAGTTTCAAATAAACGTCGGGAGCGTTTAATCGAGAAACAATGGTAGGGTACCTCAAAGACATTATACCTTCTTTTTTCCATTTTCAAAGCTTACTATTTTATCTGTTCATTAGGTAGACACCAGGGACCCGTTTCTCGAAAGCCCAGGAAACTTTTCGGGCCCGTAAAGCCATTTTTAGTTAATCTGTATCTAAAAACGGAGAAGTGTATACCCCTGAAACTTCTTGTATGAAGGGAACCTCTGTTCATATTAAGAATACGGGAATAAAATAGCTCTGGAATCATAAGGTTCGAGAGTTTAATTTGCTATGGCTTTCTGGGTGCGAAAACGTTTCGGGACCTTCGAGAAACGGGCCCCAGGGCAGGGTGTTCGGAAATTGGGTTAACGCTAATCCAGGATTAAAAGTTAACAATTGAATTAATTTTTCTTTCATAAAAATGTTTTTACTGCTTACGTTTTGTGTAGTTTGGGCTTAGTCTAACTCAAAACTGAAGGACAAACAGTATAGACAGAAAACCTCACCGAAGAGTTACAAAACCCAAATCAAAATTCTCGCTAATCCTGGGTTAGCTTAATCGGGCTTTGAACAACCCGGCCCAGATTTAAGAGCTTTTTTTCCATATTCAATAATACTCAACGGTTACGCTTACGCGACAATTAAGACCTGGAGATCTTTGTCTTTTTATACCATCCATGTTTAGGCACACCGTGAGTTTAAATTCTTGCTTTCAAATGAATGAAATATTCATCTTTTTCATTTGAGTCGGAGCAAAAGAAACAATGCGGAAAAAGGCTGATAGAGCAAGACTCCTAGATTGAAATGTTACAATAAATCTTAAACTCCAGAGAAGAAGAGACGGAATCTGCGCTATTCAATCAAACCCATTCTGCTGCATGGCAGCTTTCCACTCGGACCCATTCATTACATCGGTCAATCTTATCAACCTTCTGCCGGCCTGGGCATGGTCATGATCTTTTGAGAGCTAATAATAATATCTTATCAGCCATTATACGTAAAGTTTACCACACCTCAAATATACATTCTTTGAGGGTCTTAATTACAAATGTATCTGTGAGACCCAGCGTTTATTCAGGACCTGGCGTTAAATCGAAGAAAAAATACCGTGTATGTTCTTTGTTCCAGCACCAGACTCTGAGAACGAATGAACATTTCCCGCCATTTTAAAGCTTTTGTGATGTAACATTGCGTGGTTGTAAAGCTATTGCCCTGAGATCGATTTTATTCTTCACCTGATCGAATCTCGTGCGGAGCACGTGACTTAGCGAGAACCAGTGAAATAGTGTTGGTTTGTATTAGTTTCTTATGAAAATGAACGTACAGTATTCCAGTTACGTACGGTAGACAAAGGAACTACATTTTATTTTGTTTTCGTTAGTTTTATCGCAACATGTCCGTCTTAGAGAAGAGCCACTGATGCGCTGAACGAGAAACAACTCGTGGTCTCTGCGTTTAGGCGTTAACGTTATACAGTATACAGACCGGTGGCGGATCCAGACCTTCAGCTAAGAGGGGGGTTGGGGGAGGAGGGGGTAGGCGGTTTTGTTTTGTTTTTTGTTTGTTTGTTTTTTGCGTGCCCTGCCGGCTTTTCTTCCTTCCTTCTTTTTTCTTTTTTACCCAAAATAGGAGGGGGTGGGGGAGGGGGAGGGGCGGTCCCCGGGCCCCTCCTCTAGATCCGCCACTACAGACGAGACAGCAGATGATTTGGTTCAGCGGCGGTTTTCGCACTACTAACGCCAAACTGAGGTTATTTCAGGAGGTTCTCAGTAGAACACCACGTCAGTTTTCCGTGGTTAAGTTGAATAAGGCGCTTTGCGTTTATGAAAGCCAGTGTGGAGTCAGGCAGTGTAGTTTACGTAAGTATATACAATATTTTATGTAACTGATATTGAAAATATTTTGTGCAATTCAAGCCATCCACGTACAGTCACACACTCCTACACGGGAAAATATATATTTGCTAGTACTCGCAAGAGGAAGGAAATGTTGCTTCGGATAGTTTTAAGTTGATTTAATTGCTTTTAAACGCATTTTTAAAACTTCAAGTTACTAGTACATTTAATTCATTTGACCGTTGTTTGGTCGCGCATAAACGGGA
>NW_028301576.1:4585000-4615000 GCF_042242905.1 Orbicella faveolata
TGTTATGAACCAAGCCTCAGAACGTAGACCACCCCCTAACTGTTTTGAGGAAAATAATTGCTGACCCATGCCTTAATTTTCCTGAGCGTGCCATGCTCTGTACGGGTCGAGCTTTCTCGTCTACCAAGACTTAAGCTTACTGGGTTCTTTCCTGGAGTTTTGCGCCATTGCCTAAATTTTCAGGCGAAGCAAAAAATGCCTGCTGAAATTGGTACTGACCATTCTCTGAGACATATCACAAGTGCGCCAGGCAACCAGCTGAGGCCGGGACTCATTTCCGTTCATTCTCATTCTCTTTTCAGAGACTTAGATAGTGATAGCCAAGCTGCAAGCAAGCATGTCTTCCAAGGAGAAAGATGTATCTAAATTGCGACTTGTTTTGGTGCAAGATGATAGTTATGCTAACCCGGGAGATTACTCTCGCACTGACGTCAAAGTTCGAGATAAGAACATTTGGGTCTGTGAAAGCAACTCTCGACTGATGTTCTATGCAGGCGGAAGCTGGGTCATTACTGCTACTCAGTACATGCAAGAAGTTCTCGATGGAAGTACTGGAGGGTTTGTATCCTCAAAAGATGCTGACTTCCCTTACGAAGCCGACTGGGGCCCAAACTATAACGTCAGCGAAGTGTACCTATCAGCAGAAGGTAGATGGCTGCCTGCACCGGAGATGCCTGATAGGTATAGGTCTCCCTCTGTGCATATTTGGTGGTCAGCCCCTGCTAATTCTGAAGTACAGCGGGAGGGGATTACCTGGTTTTACAACGAGATCGCAGTGACGGAGACAGCAACTAGTACTTACTACATGACTAATGGTTTCACCGGAGGCTATATGGGCATTCAAGATCGCTACCCTAAGTGGGTTCTCTTTTCAATATGGGACAAGACGTCGACGGACGACAATCCAAATGCATCGCCCGATGACTTGGTGAAAGTACTTGCTAAAGGTGAAGGAGTGACAGTTCAACGCTTTGGTGGCGAAGGTACCGGAGGCCAAAGTTACTTTGCCTACGACTGGAAGGTGGGTCACAAGTACCAACTCATGGTCAATGTCCAACCGGACGCCCAAGAAAGCGACAAGGCCGTCTTTACCGGATGGTTCCGCATCCCAGAGCTGAATGTCTGGCGATTGTTGGCCTCGTTCCAGGTACGTCCGAAGGCAGCGAGTAAAAAGCTGGAAGGTATTTACTCTTTTCTCGAGGATTGGAGCGGAAATGGGCATCGACGCCAAGGCTTGTGGGGCCCGACTTGGATTAAAACTGATGGTGGTCCTTGGGTACAAGCAACGCGGGGAAGTGGCTCAACCACAGAGCCAGATGCAAACAACAGGAACGTCTTCTTGTCTCCAGATTGCAGGCAACTTGGAATGACCACTGGTGGACCAGCACTGGCCGATACGTCCCTCGGCCCGTATACGTGCGGTGCATCTAGCATTCCATCGGTGCTGACCTTGAATCCTCTGCCCGATGGTGATGGAGCGCCTGCGCGTGAGTGATCATGCGCTTACGAGCATAATCTACAACTTAAGGAGTACTGAAAGTGAAGTATGATCATCGCAGTAAATTTTCCAATTTAAGCAACTGGAAAGAAGAAGCCTGAAAAAAAAAATCAGGGCTTCAACGGGATTCGAACCCGTGACCTCCGCGATACCGGTGCGATGCTCTACCAACTGAGCTATGAAGCCACACATTGGGAGCGAGGTCAATTAATTGAGTTCATATCTTCCCGTGAGTGAAATGATGTGAAGTATATATGAAATAATTCATATTTGAACTGCGGTAGTAGATGAAAGTGAAGTATGATCATCGCAGTACTGAGGAGTACTGAACGAAGAATTATCCTGTTTACTACGCTGATTAACGTTCCACTGTTTTCATATATATATTTTTCTCAAATTCAAACTTAGAAGTTGAAAAATAAACCACTAAATCGATCCGCTGGTGTAGTCGACCAAAATAATCAACATTACCATATAGCTAGGCAATTAAGTGGAAGGAACTTTGAAACCTACGGTTTTATCCCAGTATAACGTTTCTGTTAGTCCAGCAACGTATTTGAAAATACGTACTCGCGTGTATTCCAGGTTTTTTTTAATCATTTCATTTGTTTAAGAATGTTTACAGCATCAAGTCCTTATAAGAAATGAACAGCATTACTAATCTCTTTATGGCAAGGACTAACTAGGTTTCAGTCCTTAAATTTAGTACATACGAACTCATGGCTAGACCAACTAATAAAGTGTTGTTACACACAAGAACTGAAGTAAAATACTGAAGACATCATTTAAATTATTATGTTATAATAAAGGTACAACGAGTAGGACTATTCTATCTGTAACCAAACGTCCAAAAATTCTCTTGCCACCGTTTACAGTAATACTCTATTAAATATTTTTAATTAAAAGGTCATCCGCCCTTGTAATAGAGCGTTTTCACTCACAAGGCCAGCAGCCAGGTAAGTTAATCTGAACAAAAGTGTGTTTACATAAAAGCGTTCGACTCCCACAGGACTGGTTCGGCACACCAACATGGCCGCCGTTTCATTGTTTTGGAACACCATTATGGCTGCCGTGACATCATGTGAAAACACTCTATGGGCCTTTTCTGAATCGCCTTTTGTCTGTTTTAAAATCAGTCTTCGTAAGAAAATATTTAACTGAAAATGAGTTTGATCTGCTCAAAAAATGTACGTGCAGGTGAAACAGATTTTGATCTGAATAGTTTCGCCGGCACGAGTACCTGTTTTGACACAGATGCAAAACGGAACCTAGCCTGCAATGCAGCCGGACGTGCCACAAAATCCCCGGTACAGTCCACACCGGCGATTTAGACTGTTTGCGATGCAGGCTGAACGGAACCCGGGAATAAGCTTGTTCTCTACGGATAACTTTAACACCTTCATAACATAGAACTCGCTTTAATATAAAGATTCGCTTGGTCCCATAAAATACACCATTCATCATTCATCAGTAGAAACTCCAACTGACTCTATATTACGGACATCTTCATAATATGGGTATCTCCATATTACGGGCGATGCACTTGGTCCCCCGAAAAAAAAACAACTAGAGTTAATAATTAATCTCTACAAGTACCTTAGCTCCGCCCGTTTGCTCAATCTGAATGGCAAAGGCCCACTGCATAACATCATATTTCTAGCTAACTGGAACTTAGTTTAATTTACTGGATATATGATAACATCCATGACCAACCATTATTCTTTTTGGTTTTCAGCACTACAACTAAAATAATGTACTTCCCAATGCAACAGGAGCTGACATTAGCCTTCCGTGTGAAATGCTATCTACCTAAAACGAAACCTTAAACGGTGAATAAATAAACGATGTCCTTGGGAGGGTCTCAAACTACGAAATGTAAAGGTAAAGGTGTAGGAAAATATCCTACACCATTCTTGAATAATGATACGGCCGGCCAGTAGCAGACCCAGGCCTCTCGCCTCTTTGAACTCCAACGTCAGGAGGGCCTACATCGAAAGGAACAGAGTTAAAAGTCAGTCGGCTGAGTGACTCCACAGAGTTGTTTTACAACTGCTGTTGCAACGCGAATGGAGCTAGAAGAATGTCTCATCACTCATCAAAACAAATCATTCTCTCTTGTTTGTTGAACGCGCGCGCCATTTCATTACTATTATCGTCGGGGAGTAGAGAGGGGTGAACGGACGGAGATTTTTGATATGAAACTAAATAAGAAAAAGAAAACATTTTCCGCGTTTCTATCGAGTTATAGAAGTTTGGGAGAGCGAGAAATGCTGTTGGAACACGAGCCAATAGGCAAGTGTTTCCACAGCTTTTTCAAGTTCTCCCAAAAGTTCGCGAGTGTTTCTATTTAACAATAAGATTGTGAGCTAGGTAGCGAGGGCGCACACCGAATCAACTATCAAGCATAAAAATCAAGAGCGAATAATCTAATTGTTTTAGTATAATGGCTACTAGTGGTCGCTCAGAAGTTAAAGAACAATCCTCTTCAAAGACACTTAAAAACGCAAAGAAAGCGGCCGCCATTTTGTTAAAAAGCGCGCACTGCAAGGCTACTCACTATATAGAACAGGATGGATATTAATGAGTAACATAGCCAATCAGACAACGGAATTCCTGGTAGAACGCTGTAGATTTGACTAAACTCGATTAAAAAAACAAAAACAAAAAAAACAAAAAACAAAAAAACAAAAATCAAAAAAACGTACACACACACACACACCCACACCCAAAAAGTGTTTTTTAGAAGGGCTGCACCCAAAGAAAATAACGAACGTGACTACTACTAACAACTTTCCTGTGTTTCTGTCGAGTTATACATGCAATCGTCAAATCTTAAATGCATCATTCTCTCCACTCCAAACCAAACACCACGACAACACGTAACAGTGAGGTGAAACGTCTGCGTACAACCAAGTGTCCTATACCATGGGAGCTTATCTCTGTTTCTGTAACATTAATTCGTCCTCACCCACACCCTACCCGCTAAAATCGGACGCTAGTCCATCATAGCGTTTCTTGCCCAGGATCATAACACAATGGCCTCGGCCAGGGCTAGAACCCAGAACGCTCGTTGCGACATCCAGCGCGTTCACCACTAGGTCACCGCGTCTGCTGCTCAAAAAAATTGTACATCCCTAACCTTTTAATTATTCTCAATGGACGAACACCTACCATTGGCTGAAGCCCCCGATCCATCGCTAACAGTTTGGCCTCCCACTTCGGTCTCCTCTTCCGCATTATCATTGGCTAATTCAGCAGCAACACGTGACGCCAGGTAATTGGCAAGGGCTCTGTAGATTTGCTGACTTAGCACTGGGTCGATAGAAGGCTGGGCGCTAGGAGGTACCGTGGTTATTACAACTGGGAATGTTATATCGGTGTTGAAGGCTTTGGCCACTCGCACAATGAACTAAAAAGAAGAAACTTAATTAAAAGCTGGACTACGCGCCCGAGGTCCCTTCGCCTGACACGCATGCGTTGTCTCAGCGAGAGCAAGCAGCTGTATATAAGCTAACAGTCAATCAGTTTCCAGAATTTTGCTTTAGTTTATAGTTTCAATTAACCTCAGGGGGAGTAAGGGGCTGTTCACTGGCTAACTGGCTCAGTACCAGCAGGCCTAAATCCAGCTCTAATACACGTCACGCATGTCATTGGACATGCAATGTGCGCATCATGCAGGCAACTAGACGATGTGATTGGACAGTATGCGCAATTTGCACACCATTTTTTTCTCTTTTGAAGGGAGGCGGGTGGGGGGGGGGGGGAAATTGTTCTTGCATTAAGTACGGTCATGAAAAGCGTTCAAATATGAACATCGTTTTAAAGTTAGCGCACAGTTTGTTCCTGAAAATTTGTGATGTAGTCGTGTAGATTGATTTACGATCGAGGCACTGGCATGACCAATGAACCCCACAAAACCCGTCAATAAATACTCCATGTATGCGTGTTATCCATGGTATCATTATAAAGGGTAACCAGATTCGGTCAGTTGTAGACAGCTGCTATCAGTGTAGACCCTGTGTCGGAAACTCAGTTTAGCCTGGCTTGACTGGGGCGGATACAGGATTTTGGCGAAGGGGGTTCGAGACCTGACGGACCACCCATGACGGTCCCCTGAAGGGGGACCCGGAGGCATCCTCCCGCAGATAATGTTTGAAATTGAGGTCCTCCGAAATGGGATTGGCCAAGTCAGCGCGTTATATCTCTCATACATTTTTTTTTAATTTAGGAGGTTTCACCGAACTTCCCCAACCCCCCCCCCCCCCCCCCACCACCACCACCACCACTCTTCCCTCCCCACTAGATTCACCCCAGCTTGAAGCACTCACGTACCCTTATTTCGTAGGATATTTCGATACAATTGAATCCCTTGGTTGTTGGTTGAACAGATGGAATGACAAACGAATCAAACTCAACACTAGTCTCCTCTCCCGGTGCCAGTCCTCGCTCGTTCTTGACAACATAAACCTTTTCAGTACATGTGCGTGTCGTACCTTCAAAACAAACAAGTAAACAAAACACATTCATAATGCAACTCATACCTTTCAAAAACCCGAAACTCGTGCGATCTTGTAAACTTAACTAGACTCCATTCAGTCCTATTTGAAGGTCTCCATGGGGTGAGGGATTTTCCGGCTAAAAGTTAATTCATTTCTCTTACAGTTAACCGAGTTCTTAGAATTTTAAAATAAACAGTGTTTTTAAAATAAGTTAAAAATTAATTTTCATTATGTAAAAAAATTAAAAATTTATTGTGATTACTGTAAAACATATCCAATATCTTAATTACGACCATTTCGGGATGGAAAAGGTATTATTATTAAGTCTGCTGGCTTTTACCTATGCTACCAAAGAAGAAGAAAACACACAAAATGGCAAGAGATCTTGAAACTTTCGCTTTCGTGGCTTAAATCGTCTTACGGTTGACATTTTTGAGTAACAATTTTGAGGAAAATTTTTGGCCCATTTAACGACCAACAGTTAACCCCATTGACGCCTTCCTATTACTATGATAGGCTCGGTTACCGTTTGTGAAGCAAAACCCAACAAATATCCTCTAGATCACAGGAGCATGCTTTTCCAATTTGCTAATAAATGAGCTAACATAAAAATATTGTGTGTAACTACTAATGTAAAGGCAATAAACTGTGGGCACTTTCAATTCCATGAAAAATTCCAGTTTGAATTCCGGGAAATTTTCAGTGACGAATGATGAAACAGCCTTTTCAAGAATTTCCTTAAAAATAATTTCCTTGCGAGTACATTGTATGCCAAAATGTTCGGAAATTTCTTCCCGCAAATTTCAGTTCCGACATTCCTCCCGGAATTTCAGGAATTTTCGGTTGAATGGTTCGCTTTTCCGAAATTCAACAATTTCCAAATTATCTGGAAACTTTCCAGAAAATTTCCGCACCATATGTCCACGTTTCGAAATTTTTGGAATGTTTGGTTGAACGGAGAGCGCCCGGTAACTCCCTTACCCTGAGGCGCCTTAAAGAGCACCCTTTGCACAAGCTGTACTTCAGTTCCTAAGACTTGTTTGCCACTCTCATTGCTGATATTTCCTGATATCTTGACCTCCTGACCAGGACAGTAGGCTAGCCGGTCTATACGCGCCTTGGCATACAGCTGACCTGATGGACAACAAGGCCATCCTAGCATACGGTCTTCTCGTTTCATGCTTGGTTCCTGTAGAAAAAAGAAAGAAGAAAGACATTGCCCGTTGTAAGCACAGTTAGCTGGCGTAACGCATAATTAGCTAGATTGAAAAAAAAAAAAAAAGGGGGGGGGGGGGGGGAAATCGGACGACTCCCACAGAAGCAGCAGCAAAATTAAAACCTTAGCGCGTGCAGACTGTACTGATTACCTCGTGTGACCAAGTTGCTTTTCTCATTTACCTTACTATTGACTATTTTTACAAGTGAATATATGAAAGACCATATATTTGAACTGGAGAGGAAGATGTATGAAGACATGCTTGATCATCGCAATTATACACACAATTTCTGAAATTCTGAAATTTTGAAATTCTCCGCAGTTCAACTCCTCCACAGTTCAAATAAATTATATGGTCTTTCCTATATTCACTTGTATCTTTATCGTCTACGGGTATATTACGAACTCATAACGCGACCAGCTCTCAGTTGGCTTGATAGCTCAGTTGTAGAGCACTGCACAGGTATCGCAGAGGTCACAGGTTCGAATGCCGTTCAGGCCTGAATTTTTTTTTCAGGCTTTAATTCCACAACTGCTTAAGTTGTGTGTATAACTGCGATGATCAAGCATGTCTTCATATTGACTATTTTTGTAATAATGACGCAAATATTGCAAGGGATTAGTATCATAGTATTAAATTCGCAGCATTTCCTCTCTAACGGCAAAAAAGTAACGATTCTGCGGCTTTCTTCTTTTTGCATTGGCGTTTTCTCATTTAGGAATACTTAATCGCATCAGCAATATTGAGTGCACTTTTGGCCGCAACCTTGCAGCGTATGGCTACGTTGATTGTAGCATCTACAAGAAATGCTGCTTGTAATGTTGTTGTGTGTGTCGTACTGTCCGGGTCAGATTTACACCATTTCCGAGTTCATTTAACTAATATCTCTTTGAAAATGAGTCTCAGCGCAAAGCAATTACGTGAAACTTTTACTCGCACGTTCATTTTCATGCAGACCAACAAACTATTTTCGTTTGAATGGCTTCGCATCATCATAAAAAGTCGGTAAGACAGTGAGACCAATGACAACTCTGTCAGAAACTGGCCGCGCGCCAAAGAGATCTGCGAACAGAGTCGTCTGCAGTAACAAAGCGGTAAGGTCTCGTCATACTTACAAGTAACGTAGCGTCGTTAACCTGTACGCGCTCGACGATAAAAAGCGGACTGTGGGTTTGAAGGTTAGATCTCCACGGCCGGTCCGCCACAGCGTGAAGCCAATACCTTACACTGCCATAGTCGCCTTCAAATGAGGTCGGCAGGCTGTGAGGAGGGAGAGGGAACTGGAACGGGAAGTTGTAATTTCCGGGTTGAAGCTTTACGTCACTTCCGCCTTGAAACGGACCTTACGGAAAACCATAATAAATTAGCATGCATGGAGATTAAAAGTGATATACTGATGAAAATTGTTATTAATTATGCCCCCTCCGCCGGCAGGGGTTTTCCGTATTTCTTCGACTTTTGAAACCCAGATTTAGTAGATGAATATTATATATCGTGCATTTTACAACTCAGAAGAAATCGGTGAGCCAGGCATAAACATCGTGAGGTAAGAATGATTTTAAATAGAAAATGAGGAAGAAACTTTTAAGTCTCTCTTGCCGTAACAATCAATTTACTATTTTTGGACCTGATTCAGAGACCTTCTGTCCCAACATGTGTATTCTGTTGTGAGCATGAAGTCAAGTAAATTATGAACAGATTCCTGAAATAAAGAAACATTTGTTTTTTACACTAAATTAAAGCACAAATTTGACTGTAATTTTTCATAAAAGGATACAATTTTGCCATATTTGACTAATCCAATTAGTTCTATAATTTGTGCATGAAAAATTTAGGTTTTAGGATCTTCTACTGAGTGTCTAATTGGCGTAATTACATCACCTTCGTTACCGCTGGACGTATCATAACTTGACCCCAATTAAGGCAATCGTTTAGTTCTTAATTAAGGATATCCGCGGAGACATTTGACGGCCAATATTGGCTTGCTCACTTGACGGTTGACGGTGAAAATATTGCATTTTTGACCGTTGACGGTGAAAATATTGCGTTTTTGACAGTTGACGGTTAATTTTTTGGCCACCCCATTGAGACCCTCTTGATTAACTTCTTTTTACCAAAACTGGCTGAAACATTGAAGTCCTCGGGTTTGTAGCCTTACTCCCTCGAGATTCTTGTTAACTGTCTGGCTCTGCATTAGCGAGGGTTTTCAGGCTTCCTGCAAAAGGGGGCTCTAATTCTTTATGTACAATCCTATGTTTGACCCCGACTTAACGATCCAACGT
Source organism: Orbicella faveolata (assembly GCF_042242905.1). NCBI lineage: Eukaryota > Metazoa > Cnidaria > Anthozoa > Scleractinia > Merulinidae > Orbicella > Orbicella faveolata. The sequence goes on from NW_028301576.1 coordinate 4,594,497, forward strand.
TTTGCTGAGAATCTTCTTAAATGTTGGAATGGGCACGAAACCTCCAGAGGACTGGATACGAACCGACTGAAAATGGGGTACGCATCGTCTGGGCAATGCGAGTCGTTTAAATTGGTTTAGTGATTGTATATGGGCGCTTTCCATTGGACCAAATATTCCGGTTTGAAATTCCGGGTTTTCCACGTGACGAATGGAAGAGTATTTCTCAGTTGGTTGGACCAACCCGTCCCAGTTCATCACGTTCCAAGTTACGAAACAAACGAAAAGAAAACAAACAGCAGAGTCTTTGCCTTTTTGGCCTTTTTTACTTGCTTTGGAGTTGATAAACGACTCTGAAGTTGAAAAAAACGATGTATTGGGCGAGGACGACGATATGACTTTTAAATCGAGTAGGCGACTACTTTGAAGGTACGATACCTCTTTATTTCCCTGACGAGTTCAAGAGTCACTTTCGAATGACGAGGCAAGCTGTTCACTCACGCGGTCAAACCCACATTACGCAAAGCTTACATGTATTTTCGCACCGCTTTAATACTAAAGCTTGTTGTGGCCAATCCACTGCAATGATGTTGAAGTAAGAGATTTTAAAAGTCGTCTGTCAGATAGAAAAACTTGAAGATTAGAGCCATGTCCGGGCTCGAAGAAACTGGGCCCGAGCAGGAATGGTCGAATGGAACGAATCAAGGCCAACGTCACCAGGTACACCCAAAATTTCGGAACAAAATTCCAGAAGTGTCTGTTCCATTCGCTCCCCCACTCGGAATTGAACACTTGGTCGAATGGAAAGCGCCCTATGTTACACTGCGATCTGTTACTTGCAAAGTACTGGGCTAAGCACAACAGTCCGTTATAACTTATCCAGCGTAGTACATGTAGTGAGTTCCCCTATTTATTCAGTTTATTCAGTGATAATTTGTGTACTGTACCATGGGTAACAAAAAAATGCTCCCTATTTCAAATCCTGTTTTTCTTTGTATTTCATGAAATAAAGTTATTATATAAAAATACTATGGACACCCCCTCCCCCCCCCCCCCCCTACCTGCTAGCGGAAATAATGACCAATCCGACCATCTCATAACTCAACATATCGCTCTATTAGGAGATCATGCTTAAAAATTTATTCGCTTGAACAGAGATTATCACTCAGGGTTTGAAATGTTCATGAATCTCGGGAGAAATAGGTTTGTAAATACGGCCATACTGACCAAGAAAAAAACACAGTCTAGCTTGGAGAAATGTGATAGTCGAGAGTTTTCTTCATTGCCCGTGTGTCTGTTCTGTATTGTTCCGCTTTGACTTGAAACTGATCGATATTAAACTCAAATGACTCGAATAATCAAAACAGTTTGCTAAACGTTTCGGATCGCGCCAATACATAATTTTTAAACAATTATTATTCCGTAGTAAGCAGATATTTATATCGCGCCTGAAAAATAATTGCCCACGTCGATGTCCAAACAAGGAATTACCAATCTAGTGACAGAAGTAATATTTCTTGAATAACACGGGTAATGATCACACATCAGGTTGCATGTATGTACATAGTGTTTTGTTTTAAAGCAGTGTTTAAAAACATATCGTTCTTACCTCTGCCAAGAAGTATCGATTGAAAACTTAGATAGGTCTCTTTTCTTTCATAAGTAACTTTACCAGAACGAATTCGAACGTGACCGAGTCCGTGTAGCTCGACACGAACACTTCTAAGGTTGATGTCCTTGTCTGTGTTGAGCAACAGAGCGCCAGAAATTGTTTCTCCGGGCTGAAAAACCTGCCTGTTTTCAGCAAGGACGAAGGCAAACAGAGGTGGCATGGTTTATCGCTGCTTTTCAAACTATCCGCGCACTCAAAATTGAGGGCAAGCGACCTTGTGGCGAAAAACGTCGCCTGTGTTTGAAATTTCCTCCACAATATGGCCGCTTCACGGAAAAATAACTGTTGCGTGACTCTTAGAAACTATCCATTCATGAATCATGATTTTATCTTTTGAAGCAAACAATGGTAAAGTAATTGTCAGGCGAGATTCAGGGATTCGTTGATTTTCAAAATTCGACAAAAAAAAATTGTGCACTTTGTTGTATTTATTTCGGAAGTTTTGTATTTCTAACAACACATCAAACAAATCAGCCAAAAATAGTAAAAAAATAGATAACAAACAAATCTTTCAACCCAGTCTTCCCTCGGGAATTGGCATCGTAATGCCCAGTCTTTCTCAGAAGGCAATCTGTGGCGCTCGCTCTCAAACGTTGATATTCCGAATTTCGTATATGTCTAAACCTTCTTTTTGTCACTAATCAATCGTAAAATGCAGAAGTATTTCGCGAGGATCGAGGTCGGAGGTGTGAAGTATTATCTACTGACAGAGCTATACGACAAAGGTAAAAATGGATTCGATCTGACAGTCTGTAATGGTGAAGATGTTTGGCGGGAATCAGGTAAGATCAGAGAACAGTTCTGTTAAAAAAAACTTAAAGCTTACATGGAAGCTTTCATTGGAAGAATTAATTGTCTTATAGTCATCAAAAATTTTGAAAGGTCGACAAAAGTATTAAACTTCAAGCTGATAATAAAGCAGTCTTGCAATATTCAAATTTCGTTAATTCACAAAAAATGCTAAAATAAGGCATTATAGTTGGAAATCCCCGGGACGGGCATGGCATTTGAGTTTTGATTGTTCAAATTCCCCTTTCTCAGCCGTAAATTTTGTTCTTATGTCCCACCTTTTAACATATTTAATACGTGATCAAATGTCCAGATGACTTGCTCAAATTCACTGCCTTCTCTCCCCCCCCCCCCCCTTACCTCCCCCCAACAGACTACGCCTTCCATTTTATACCACATTATTCTATCCCAGGGCACATCAACTAGTTGAATCAGACTGACCTGGGTATCCCCAGGGGAGGGGAGAGTGGAAGTGGTTGGGAAAAGAGATGGGGAATGTTGATGTCTCTGTTTGATTGACAACTGTGTCGAGCTTACATACCAGACATGCTAAGCACCAATCCTCCGTAAGAAAAAGGATGGTGACTGGTACATTTACCCAGAATTCTTAGCCCATGAAAACTTTAACAATGCTCATAAAAACGTGCAGAAAAGTTCTATGATCTGCAAACCTAGCATACACAATGTTGTTAGCACAGAGACAAATATCGCAAAAAATATGGCTTTCCTGTTTTTTTATGGGCTGTGTAAGGTTCGCATGGTATTGTGGTAAAATATACAGCCGCCATCTTTTTTCCTACAGTGGATTGGCACGATTAATGACATGTGTGTAACATCAAGGCTTTACCACAGAGGAACTGTCCAGTTTATACTGTAACAGGTTTCAGCGAGTTTTCTTTCTTTGTTTGTTTGTTTCTGTTATGTGACTTCCCAGTTGATTCACGGACTATTGAATCCATGGCCAAGACTGCAGATATGAATGTGTCAGCATTTGCAGATGAGACAGGTAGAGCCCTGACGGGCCAGACAGTAGGTCAGGATAATTTTGTGTACCAAGCCAAGTTGAAAGGATCCAATTTACAGGTTAGAATTGAGCCTTGAAATAGTTTTTTTTTAGGATTTTGTATTTATTTATTTCTTGGATATGAACTTTAAAATCCTTTGAAATCTGGAAACTGTCAAACACTACTGACTAGGATGTGTCAGTGGTATTACTATAATAATTACATTTTAATCTACAGCTGTATTTGAGTACACTAATTTATTAATACAAGAATAACATTAAGATCTTTTATACTGATTTCAATATCTCAAAGATTTGATTGCCTTGAGGTTCAGGTTTCCAGATTCACAAAGCTTTTTTGAGAAGTGTACATTGCTACTTAACAACAGACTTTTGTATTTGAACCATACGTTATATACATGTACATCTAAATCTAGACAGGCCTCAATTTGGATGTGCAGGTTCAAACTTTTCCCAGGTCATTTGTCAGTATATTTTTATTAATTTTTTTAATATGTATCGCAGTGGCCTCATGGTTAGTGTGCTCATCTTGGGTTCAAGCCGTCTGGGTTCGAGCCATCTGGGTTTGAGCCCTGGCCGGGGACATTGTGTTGTGTTCTTGGGCAGGACACTTAACTCTCACTGTGCCTCTCTCCACAAAGGTGTATACATGGATACTGACAAACTTAATGCTGGGGTTAACCCTGTAATGGACTACTCACTAGCATCCCATCCAGGGAGGAGTAGAAATATTCCTAGTCGCTTCATGCTACAGAAACTGGGATAAGTTCCAGCCTGATGGGCCACTGGGCTCATATGCAGACCTTATACCCACATGTACCTTAACCTTACAGGGCAAGATACTTTTGAAATGCAACAATACATGTACAGTGGATTTCTCAAACCATCAAATTTTTTGAACCAATTTTCGATTCCCTTAGATGTTCAAAAAATCAGAATTCCACTGAATACATATTAAATAGGTACAAGGGGTGGGACGTCAGGAGTTGGGGGGTGCACAAGAGGCTTGAACTAAACTACCAGTACTTAACATTCTCCACAGAATTACATTGTACATGCATTAGGTACCAGCCTTCTGAACTGCTCCAAAAAGGAATTTCATATCCCTATTTCACACCTTGAACTATGTTTCACCATTTGTAACCAAGATTATATTTGTCTGCTTTACAGTTTTCTTGGAAAAAACACGTTGGAGATGGTGTCAAGGTACAGAAACTGGCTCAGTCTTGTTTTAGATTGGCATTAATTTTGATTCCAGTTAGATTTGTAACTTTTCCCTGAACAGAAGGTTTCTGTTTATATATATTGTTTGTCCTTCTATTTTGAGTTTGAATTTAGCTGATCTCAAACTACACAAACAAGCAGTGGAGAACTTTTTTATACAATAAAATTAAAATACTTCGGTTAATTTTTAATCCAGGATAATAGCGTTAACTGTCTTTCAAACAACCTGCCCTGGGTTTTAATTTTGTGGAGTGAGCGCTTGAATCTGTAAATTAAGGAAAATATGTAGCTAAAGCAGAATTTATTATAATCCATCATTGCGCGCGATTGGTCTAAACACGTCACATGACTGAATATTCCCCAGCCAAAACACATGATTTTTTGGGGTGTTTTATTATAGCCTAGTTTTCTATATTTTGGGGACACTTTTGATAAAGTAATTTATTCCACTTAAAAGCTTGTTGGATATGATATGATTATAATCAACTTGGTGCTATGCACCTCATTGGCTATCCACTGCCATCTCATGTCCAACGTGGAATAATTGTTAATTAATGAATATAAGCAAACTGAAAATAAATCCTTCTGTTTCTAACAATTCAGTTTCAGCTTGGATCATTGAGTCTATCAAAAGTTTGTAATGACAGCGTCCTTGTCATCAGCAGCATTTTTGACCTGGCAGTGGACCAAATGACACAGCTGAAGGTATAACAATTACAGTGCAGAAAATAGTGCATGTATTACGCAGTACATGTACCTGTAATCTATTTTACTTCTAACGATTGTGCATGTTTTTGTCTCAGTCAGTGCAATCACCATCCTCATCACTGTCACTGATTAACCATTCGGTTATTAGCAGCTCTACTCACTCTCAGTTTCCATCAACATTTATAGTTTAAATAAGTGAGAGAAGAGGCTAATCTAAAAACTTTCAGCCATCTACATGTAGTTTCTGCCAAAAACGTCTCTGCAAACTAAAGCTACACAATCATACATTAGCCTGTACACCATTGAAGTGTTTTTACATGACTATTGCAACATTTTAGTTAATGTAATAATATTCTTATAAAGAAAGTTGTCTTTTAGGTTAAAGTGCATGTATTTGTTTGTTTGACTGTGGTATGTGTACCTGAAGGTAGTCTGAAATATTACCCTCCTCTTTTACTGTAGCAAGAAATGTCTTCCTTGAGATCTGACAATGCAAGACTTTCTTCCGAAAGGAAAGATGCTTTGAAGGTATGTAGTGACTATTAATATTCCTCTTGTTAGAGATGTCATTACTTCAGAGGCGATTTCTTGGTTAAAAGTCTCCTCTGCTTACATGTAATTGTATGTGATTAACATACAAATGTAAAATTCAAATGAAACTAGATAATTCATGAATAGATAATTCATGTATTAACTTTCGTGTAAAAAGGCAGTTTTGCAAGACCAAAGCAATCAGTGTGGCCAATCACAAAGGACATGTAGACAATCTAGGTACACTAGTCAGAACACGAAGCAAGTCGAACACAATGTGTACTCGGGATCCTGTGCAAGCAAATAACTCAGATGGTTTTGTGTTTACTTCTGTTTGGATGAGAAGGTGAGCCGAGTTTCCTACACCAATCACTGAATTATTGTAGCAATATATTTGTGTGCAGCATCTTCATTTCGAACAAAAACACTAATTTCCCCTTCTTGATATCTTAATTATTTTTGTTTTCTTTTTAAGCTGCTCAATAATGTGTTCACTTTCACATTTGTTTTTCTTCAGAGAACTCCACTGGCACCTTGGTGGGGTTTGCCACATTTCTGTGGCTTGTGGCAGATTTTTCATCCCCACCTTTCCTGAAGAGAGTTCAATATTATTGGTGGTTTCAACAGTTTAGTTTCAAATAAAATCGTCATATTTGTGGCCATTTATAACAAACAGTTGATTATCATTTTTTGTCCTACATGTACCTTTCTCTTCAGCAACTTGTGCAAAGCATTGTGGAGCTCTCAATATATTAAATCACAAAAAGTGTCTCGCAATAAAACACTTAGTTTCCCCTCCTTGATGTATACCTTTTAATTATTTTTTTTCTTTTTAAGCTGCTCGATAAATGTGTGACGGCCAAGGAAGAAATGGAGAAAGATTTATTTGAAAAGGTTTGTGATGAACACAATGACTATTGATTTCTATTTGCCATTTCATTTACTTGTTTGCTGGTTTTATTTCGTACAGATCATATTTTTTTGTGACTGATGGAGTCATTGAAATTATATCACACCTTTTTTACCACATGTATATATGGGAAATTTTGTATGCATGCACATATTTTTTCCTATCACAAAATTAATTATTATTTGTATGTAAAACGATATTATCTTATGTCATAGACTTGCTACATTCGGTGCAAATTAAAGTGCCCATAATGTCAAATTTTTTGCCTTCTCATCTGATTCTTCATAACACCCAATTAACTTTCTCGAAACAATTTTTCAATTTGCATAACACGCAATTTTTTTTTACAATTTTTTAAAGACGTTCAAATTTGCCGCCATTTTGGTTCACCATTCGCACCAGTCTTCCTCGGTTTGAAGTGAGTCGTGATGTAGGTTCAGGAACACTTGATTTGGGTCGTGACTTATCTGACTTGAAAACAAGTGGGAGTTTTGCTTCAGAGTTGTCTACATTTAGTTGAAAATGCTGGAAAGGTGCATCGCTGGTCTTTGTAACAACGTTAATGATCCAGAAAACAACATCAGTATCCCTGAACCTGCATCACAGGCATCAGTCATGTGGCCATTTTGAGCACATTATTTTTGTGATCAGCGGCAGGGGTCGACCGCAAGAAGATAGAATTCTGAGCTTTGTAAAAATTCCTAAAAAAATTGCATTTTTTCCAAATGGAAAAATTTTTGTGCAGAAGCTCATTACATGAAATGTCGAATTAGATGAGAGAAAAGAAATGTTTGACATTATGGGCACTTTAAGGGCAACAGCTTCCTACCCCAGAGCTGCCTTGGATTCCAAGATATTTATGTGCTAGTCATGCATTTTGACATTTAAACTGTTTTTTGTTTGTTTGTTTGTTTGTTTCGTCTGATGTTCTGTAATTTTATGTTTCCTACATTTTATCCTCCAGTTTGTGTAAAAATCACTGACTTTTTCTTTTTGTTGCAGTTTGCTGCGGTGCTCAATGACAAGAAAAGCAAAATCAGGCAGTTAAAAGAATTAGGTGTGAACATTTACTTGAGCTGACCAGCCTGCTGTAATGTTTTGCCTTCACAAAATGTCCATGATACTCCTCAGTCCAGCCATCCCTCTGGAATTTCCAGTTTTGGTTCATACTTTCTTTTAAGTAAAAAGTTTGGTTTTGAGACCCCCCTCCCCATTTCCAACCCTCCTTAGGGTGGGTATGGGTGGGTAAGGTTATTTTTTGGAACCATGCACACAACGTGTATGCACTGTATTTTATACTGGAAATTTTGTGTTGCTTTAGAATATGGTGTTGGAGGTAAATGACATACAGTAACAATATTTCCACTCCAAGAAAGACATGCATGTCAATGAAGAGCCTGCTCACACTGCGGGCTGGAACATGAAATGACAAAACTGCTTTGAACTGTGTGCATGACTGTATGAATGAATTTGCCAGTAGATAGTACAGTACATCATTCTTAAGTTTAATCTGCCTGTTTATTTATTCAATATTTGAATGTTTATAATTGAAGGGGTGAGTGCAAAACCATGCTAAGTGACGATTTGGGTGAAAAAAAAAATTTTCGCGAAAAGGCTTGAATTTTTGCATTCGGTCTTCAATGTAATAGAAAAACGTGGTCCTGTATTTTTGTCGCTGGTTTTTGCTTCGTTTATAAAGACGCCGCTAGGAAAACCGAGTGGTTTTTCTGCATACGCAATATCTCGAAAACGAAGCGAAGCTTAGCGGAAAAACTACGGGACATTGTTAAACATACCTAAACAAAACTGTATGGGAAATTTGGAGCGTTTTCGACAAAGTTCACTTTTGATTAAAATACCTAGCGCCCTTTTCCCGCCGAGGTCTTCAAATAAACGAAGCCGGGCCTTTGTTATGATAAACAGAGCCGACCCTTTGTTATAATAGCCAAGCCAAGCCAAGCCTTTGTTATAAGTCGAAGTCTCGCCTCGGTTTATTATAACAAAGGATCGGCCCGCCGCGACCGCAAGGACTTTGATTTTACTTAGAAACCAGCAAAATGTCAATTTCACGCAACTTATATAAGCTCAAATTTATTGATTTCAGGTCAAAAGTGGTTAAAACGTTGACTCATGTTAACGCGCGACGGCAAGGATGTTGATTTCTCTTAGAGAGCAGCAAAATGTCAATTTCACGCAACGTAAAAGCTCAAAAATGTTGATTTCAGGTCTAAATAGGTCAAAATGCTGATTTCACGTTAACGCGTGACGGCAAGGATGTTGATTTCACTTAGAAAACAGCAAAATGTTAATTTCACGCAGCGTATAAGCTCAAAAATGTTGATTTCAGGTCTAAATAGGTCAAAATGCTGATTTCACGTTAGCGCTTGACGGCAAGGATGTTGATTTTACTTAGAAAACAGCAAAATGTTGATTTAACGCAGCGTATAAGCTCAAAAATGTTGATTTCAGGTCTAAATAGGTCAAAATGCTGATTTCACGTTAACGCTTGACGGCAAGGATGTTGATTTCACTTAGAAAACAGCAAAATGTTGATTTAACGCAGCGTATAAGCTCAAAAATGTTGATTTCAGGTCTAAATAGGTCAAAATGCTGATTTCACGTTAGCGCTTGACGGCAAGGATGTTGATTTCACTTAGAAAACAGCAAAATGTTGATTTAACGCAGCGTATAAGCTCAAAAATGTTGATTTCAGGTCTAAATAGGTCAAAATGCTGATTTCACGTTAACGCTTGACGGCAAGGATGTTGATTTCACTTAGAAAACAGCAAAATGTTGATTTAACGCAGCGTATAAGCTCAAAAATGTTGATTTCAGGTCTAAATAGGTCAAAATGCTGATTTCACGTTAACGCTTGACGGCAAGGATGTTGATTTCACTTAGAAAACAGCAAAATGTTGATTTAACGCAGCGTATAAGCTCAAAAATGTCGATTTCAGGTCTAAATAGGTCAAAATGCTGATTTCACGTTAGCGCGTGACGGCAAGGATGTTGATTTCACTTAGAAAACAGCAAAATGTTAATTTCACGCAGCGTATAAGCTCAAAAATGTTGATTTCAGGTCTAAATAGGTCAAAATGCTGATTTCACGTTAGCGCTTGACGGCTGTATCACCCATAAATGTAATAAAAACCATAAATGTAATATCAACCATAAATGTAATAAAAATTAACCATAAATGTAATACTAACCATAAATGTAATAACTTTTAACCACAAATGTAATAAAACCACTAACCATAAATGTAATAAAATTTGCCCATAAATGTAACAAACTGAACAACCATAAATGTAATATGGCTTAACCATAAATGTAATAAACTGGCTATGACTTCCAAATCAAGAGGCTACAAACTTGTCATTCTCTTTGTGCACTTCTTACTTCAGGACACGGGCCTCTTGCATCAAGTTAGTATTTTAATTAACCCAGAGACCAAAACCGAAGAAGTTATAATTATGGTCTGCGAACATTAAGGAAGTACCCAAGTATGATTAGAAAGTCTATATACCAGAGCGTTTGAAGTGCTGGTGGTTGATGATATTCCATCCATTTGAAAGAGATTGAGGTTCTCTTAATTTACGCCCACTCTTGAGTGCCTCATTAATTCCTATATATACATTCTGGAATTCTGGAACGAAACGGACTTCATCCGGAAATCACACGACGGACGGATTTGTCCAGAATAAGGTGTACTTTGATCTCTGGGCCGAGATTAAGAGTCCGTTGTCCGTATTATAGAGGTGTCACACACACTATTTCACTCTTTATAGCAAAACCTTACTGGACCTATACTTTAGGGTCTAAATTTCTTTAGTAAGTTTGGTCTCGTTAGGGTGTCTCGGGAAAAACCGCGATATTTCACGCCGTATGGGCCTCGTTTAGGACTGCACACAAAGAAATAGTATTTTTGTTTCTTTAAGGAGTCAGGCCTTTAGGGGTCTTATTGAAAATTTCAAGTCAATTTCACGAAGAATGAGAATGGCCAGTTTGTAGCCCCTTGATTTGGAAGTCACAGCCAGTTTATTACATTTATGGTTGTTCAGTTTGTTACATTTATGGGCAAATTTTATTACATTTATGGTTAGTGGTTTTATTACATTTGTGGTTAAAAGTTATTACATTTATGGTTAGTATTACATTTATGGTTAGTATTACATTTATGGTTAATTTTTATCACATTTATGGTTGATATTACATTTATGGTTTTTATTACATTTATGGGTGATACAGACGGCAAGGATGTTGATTTTACTTAGAAAACCGAAAAATGTTGATTTAACGCAGCGTATAAGCTCAAAAATGTCGATTTCAGGTCTAAATAGGTCAAAATGTTGATTTCACGTAACGCGTGACGGCAAGGATGTTGATTTCACTTAGAAAACAGCAAAATGTTAATTTCACGCAACGTATAAGCTCAAAAATGTTGATTTCAGGTTTAAATAGGTAAAATATGGCGGCCGGAAAATAGTGTTAACATCTGGAACTTACTTTGGTTATCTGGGACAATGACTATCTGCACTGAACAAATAAACATCAAATAAGCACTTTTCCAAATACAGCAACGTCTTAAATGGCTAAAAATCACGAGATAAATACATATTTTTCGACAAACGCGATCGTAGCTTTATGTCACGCACCGCCTAACAGTTTAACAAATTAACCCTTCTGCGCAACGTACGAGTCTCCATACATCTGCATGTCCGCTGATCCCACAAGTTCAAAACACTACAAATCATGCCGATATGAAATAAAATCAAAGCAACCTGGATCACAGATCTATGTTACAATCGATCGCTACTTGTTGGCCATTATTATCTTTAAATGAAAAAAGCCGAAACAATCTAGTTACCAGTTCAAGAAACGCGAGCAGAACGTGATCGCAATGCATGCCGGGAAGGCTCTTTACACCTCGTGCGCGGGAAAACATGGCGGTCGATACAAGACAAATTTTATAAGTCAAAAACCAGTTCTCGCTTTCCAAACTTTGACACTAGCAACGCTTGGCAAATGGGCCACAACTCACGAGAGGGTATTTTTCTTGGGCAAGAACTGCTCTTGGACTTTGCTGCCTGGCTCGATCTGACTTCGAACGCCGATAACACGATTACGGTATATCAGCTACCTTCGAAGTTTCAGAACACATTTTGGTTCTTTAAAACGTGCTGATGACTTACGGGTTTATCGAGGCTTTATGATGCCTCTCAACCACCAGGCAGGCACACAAGGTACTTTAACACAATGCTTAAGATATTAGTTGACAGAGCTCTAATGCGGCACATCTCTTTTTAGTTCGATGGTATTTCGTTTGCCGCTCGATCGATTCACGTGTTGTGCTCACGTCACAATAGCCGATGTAAACAATCTGTTCCCAGATTTCCGCTCTATATACGCTGTGAGATTTGATTTTGACTTCATACACTATAAACACTCTGCCTGTTTGCTGTTCAACAAATAAACTCCTAAAGACATGGCTAGGAAAAGCCAAGTATTTTTGCATACGTTATAACTCGAAAACGAAGCAAAAACCAGCGACAAAAATACAGGGCCGCGTTTTTCTATTACATTGAAGACCACATGCAAAAATTCAAGCCCTTTCGCGAAAATTTTTTTTTTTTTCACCCAAATCGTCACTTAGCATGGTTTTGCACTCACCCCTTCAATTATTTTTGCAGTCAATGAGGCAGCTTCTGCTGAACCTGTACGAGGTACAATTATACACAATCATGTACAATTACCGAGTAAACATGGTTATGTGTAATATTATGGGCCAGTAAATTGTACAGGGTTTATAAATAAAGACTATTTAACAATTATTCCATGAAACCGCGTTGGATATGAAGTGATAAATAACCAACGAGCGCGTAGCGCGAGTTGGTTATGATCACTTCATATCCAACAAGGTCGAATGGAATAATTGTTTTAGTATATTCTTAATCGGGTTTTTGCCGCCGATTTTTATTTCAACAATTTTACAGAGCGGAAAATTTTTAAACTTGGCGCACTGTTTTCCATATAAGGTAAAACTCCGACTAATGGCTCATAGTCGGAGTTTTTGAGCCAATCAGAGAGCTAGAAATGCAATAGTCGGAGCTGAGAATATACTAATAACTGATAACTGACCCTCCTTTTGAAATTAATTAAGCAATAGACCACAAGTTTTTATGGTTTATAGGCTGATAAACCACACAGGATGTTGGAAGAACATGAGAAGAATTCGTAAATCACGAGCCCCAGGTGAGTGATTTTTGAATTCTTTGAGTGGTTTATCAGCCTATAAACCATAAAAACTTGTGGTCTATTGCTTTTATATAATAATTCAGAAGATGTGTGCAATTTCCATGAGTTTACTGGCAGAATAAACCATAGCTGATTGACCAATCAGAGTTCGTGCATTCATTTGATTATTATATCAAGAACAATTAACCAGTTCCCATGGTTTTAGTTATTCCAAGACAAAAAAATTGAATTAAATTAGTCTTGAGAATTAATGAAATTAGGTTTGAGAAACAATCAAGACACAATACTGTACATGTGTATGTTAACACCAATTTTATCAATGTTAATCTCATGAAGTGACATCTCATGCTGCGTGTATTTCTCAAAATATCACAAATTATGTCGCATTTAAGTGTAAACAGTGTTTAGTAGTAATTAACTGTTTAAGCTTGTGTATGTGCACTACTTGCTAAGCTTTACTTGATTTGACTTTAGGCCCAGACACATGGTGCAACATTCCACACATTATTGTGTACAATGGCTAAATTAAATTGTGTGTCCACTCTGACTCTAGCCTGCAAACGCAGATGCATTTTCAGCTGTCACTTGGTTCCACTACGTTTGCAGGCTACCCTGGCCCTGAAATAGGTTGCATGCAATATTGCATGCAATGCATGATTACAGCTGAAGTAGAATCTCGTTCTTCTTCAGTCTGCAATATTGCAGGAAACAATTTTGGGGTTGGACACAGAAGTGAAAAATGTTGCATGAAATGTTGCACCATGTATGGCCCTTAGGTAGTGTTGTTTTAAAACTTCATACCTTTGTTTACTTAGGCAATAAGATAGCTGACTCACCTAACCAAAGTAACTCACATGACCAGCGCAAAGGAAAGTCCAAAGGAAAAACAAACAGGTATACAGTATTATTTTATAACTCCAATAAATTTTGTTTGTCAAGTAAATGGATGTATTTACATACATTTATTGTAAATGTGTCCGAGACTCGATCATGGACTTGATCAACATTAATCAGTGACATCATAATCTTTTTTGTCATCTGTCATTAATACACAGTGCACATTTTTATGAGTCGCTACTTTAGTGTCGAAAGCTGTTATTTTCCTGTGTTGTTTTTCCAGGCATGAAGACTCAGAGGATGACACTGACATTGAAAAAATGGAATTAGAGGATGTGAGTTATGAAGTAGGATGAATGAATGTTTGTCATGCACAAACTGACAGTGATACCGTCATAAAGTACATGTAGTCATGAATGATAGTAATTATACATGTACATGTATGATATTACAAAAAATTTTGGTTAGCAAGACTACATCCTTAAATCAAGACTATTATTTTTGTTTTAATTTATGTTGACGTCTAGGTTAACAGTTCCAGTGAAGAGCAATTTACTAGTTTGGGTTCAATTTCAAAATAAGGGTTTTTTTGTTCTTGCAGTCACCTGTCGCAGATTCTATGAAAGGAAGTGAACAGAAACCAGCTTCATCATGTTTTAGTCCGTCGCTGTTACCAGAGGAGGAAAATGAGGGATTTGAACCTACAGTTAAAAGGTGAGCTATTTAATATTTAAAAAAAATGTAGAATAACCTGTTTTAGAATGGTGTGATGCTTGTGGGAAGACGGAAAAGACATCGTGAACGTAAATAATGGAAAAATAGCGCTTTGACTTTTGCCAGGTAAAGCAAAAGTCTGTACCAATTCGTGAATGGATATTTATTTTGTACTGCATCTCAGAGTTGAGCGCACTAGAATAGGTCTGGTCACCGCTCCTTGTTCTGATTTTCGTATACAAATCATATATTAACTGTCTTTGTGATTGATTTTACTTTATTAGACGCCGCCGGCGCGATCCAAAGCCTAAAGAATCCCCAGCAGCTAAGCTTGTTCTACCCAAGGTACCCTCTGTGAAGAAGACTCCTAGCAGCTCATCAGGGGAGAGGTGAGAGAAAAAAGAGAATAAAGCACACATTTAAGCAGTCGAAAATTCATTATATTTCGAGATATAGGGTGTAGCAAGTGATTATTCCCTAGCCTAAACGGTGAGCTAAACCGTGAACAGTGATCGGTACTCAAAAGTCTGAATTTAAAACAACGGCCCTCAAAAAACAATAGCTAAGCTAAAATCCTGCCCCTTCCTTGCACCTTAAAAACGGCGCCTTCCACCCGGGCTACATGACGCTGTAACTATCTTAGTTCCTTTTCTTTCGTCTTTTTCTTTTTCAGTTCGACTTCATCTCGTTCACGACTCCGTCAACGAAACTCGGAAAAGTCTTTACCGGATGCTGACGATTTAATGGCTGAAATGGAACTGTGAAACTAAAACCTTGCGTTGATCACGTGACTTGTGAAATGGGCCGCTTTTTTGGCAGAAGATGCACTGATTCGAAATAACCCTAGCATGTGAAAGCACCAGACAGCTCCGCCTGTGATTCATGGACAGATTACTTAAAGATGGCCGATAATGGTCACCAGCACTTGTGCTTTATTGGATCAATATTGCCACCCTACTGATGTCAGAGGAAAAGAGACACTGTGCTCCAGACATGGCCAACAGGACCCATTCATGAACCCGTCCCCTACAATAGGCCTAATCGGCCTAATCACGGTTTTCGACGCCATCTTGCCGGGTAGGCAAAGCGGTCAGAAATTACAGTGTTTGTATGGGAATCGGATTTTCAATAAAACCTATTGCATCTGACTGGTGAACTTTCTTAGAGCAAGTCACAGTTGGTTTTTTCGTTGAAACTTGGTGGGTGATAGTGAATTATCTATTGTGCAGGCGGCATAGGGCAACAAGTTAGATTAGTTTCGTGTCCTCGAATTTGCGCCTCCCCCCCCCCCCTCGAATAAGCGCCCCCTTCGAATAAGCCCCCCTCCTGTCGGCCGAATTTTAAAATAAGCCCCCCCCCCCCCTCTCCCCTCCCTCCATTTTGTGGACGAGTAATGAGACAACAAAGGATGTATAGTTTTCGTCATGTAGTATTAGATTTGTACATTGTTTCAGTTTGTGAACACGTTTAGTGAACACGTTGAACACGTTAAGTACTAGCGTATAACGGTGTCCCGATTTAAACTTTAGGATCAGCTTTTTGTCAATACATGAAATAGCTTAAGTTGGTGTTTACGCGCTGATGATGTATAAAAAAAATGATCGTATCAGGCTACGAATTGGGAAAAATTAAATAAGTGCCTCCCCCCTCCCCCCGTCAGCATTTTTTTGTGTGTTTGCGCGTTTTTGTGTTTGCTAGGGGCCAGCGATAAAATCTGTGATTTCAAAACTTGCCAGTACGCACGAACAATTCCCGATTACGCGAGCTAACCGAAAGTTAAACAGCGAGCCGGAGGTTTCCATCCCCTGATAACCCATGGAAACGGTGAGCGAACTGTTTATTTTATTGTATTTTTTAAATAGCACTGGCCGAAATATCAAACAAAAAGTTATTTTTATTTCAGAACCTTCACGAAAACGCGAGGTTATTTCCATTCTCAAGGATTCCCAGCTCTCGGTTCTTGTTCGGTTTCTCGGTTTCCATCGGTATCATAACCTATTGACCGACTATCAGCTGAACGCACAATCTAATTAGCTACCGAGGAACGATCTTAAATTAGATAGGCGGAAACGGGAGCTGGTCAATCTCTGGAATGGCGAAACCCCCCTCCCGGGGGGGTTATCCCCATAATGTCCTATGCGATTTATTCCAGCTCGGAATTAACCCAAGAAAAAAGATGATAGTGGTTGAAATCCCTCATGTGACTTTTTGACAACTGATGAACGCGTGTTTCCGCGCGCGATTTGGCTGAAGCGTGGAGTTTAACAGGGTTCGTACGGGTAATGGAAAACCTGGAAAGTCACGGAATTTTATAATTTCATTTGTCATGAAATTGAAGTGTGGGTCATGGAAAAGCAATACACTTATAAAAGGGCAAAAAGATCAAAAGTTGAAAAAAAGTTGAAAGTTAGAAAACTGGTTTTAATTGCACTAGCACGCATTTTATACGTCATAACGTGGGAAAATACCTTATAGTGTCTATACGGCCAACAGGGTTTTTGTGGTTTTGGTATCTCTATAACATCTAAAAATGCATTCAAACCAAAAAAAAATTAATTACCGTGCTTTTTTGCCATGAAATCAAGCTTTAAATTTCCCGCTTCGACTACGCCTAATAAAGTTGACCGTGTAATGAAAGATTGGTGACGAATGACGTCACTTCAGGAACGTCTCAAAGCTTCATGTTTTTATTTTGCTTGATTGACGACCGCACTGTTTCACCAACTTCGGTTTGTTTGCTTTTTGTCGACGAAAACTCCTGACCACTACTAAAACAACAGTGACCTGAACTAGCAGGATTTAGCAATTCCCGACTTGACGTCACGACCCATTCAGAAACCCAGCCTCTTTTTTTGCACTGACTCACGGTCAGCTTCATTGGGCGTGGCTGAAGCGGGAACTTTAAAATTAGATTTTTGGGCGTTAAAATATCGGAATCCAATTTTTTTTCTTAGAACACCTTTTTACACATTATAGAGATACCAAAACAGCAAAAAAAAAAAAAAAAAAAAAACCCTGTTGGCCGTATAGACACTTAAAATAATAGATTGTTTTGAAAATACTTTGAGAACAACTACTTGATGAAGGTCATGGAAAACTCGGAAAGGTCACGAAAAGTCAGAATTTTAAAAGTTCAAAAGAGTGCGAACCTTAAGTTAAATACTACATAATATATGTAGAGAAATAATTGGAAATCGTTATCTGAAAGAAATCTAGAATACTGCTAAAATACCATCAGATCATCTCCTCCGATTTCAGTGAGGTGACAGTTGATTCCGCCTTTGCCCTCATAAACTAGTACCATAGAAATCTACGATACAATATGATAACTTTATTTATACTTGGTATATGTGTGTAAAAAAATCATTTAAAAGAATTTTAAAATATTTCATGGACCCAACAAATTAGAAATGAAATGTCAGACTGATTAATACTTGACAAATTTCTTGTTGTTCTTCAAGCTATCGTAATTTAACTTAATTTTTACGCGGAATATATATTTCCATCTCTTCCACCAAAGCAACTACAACATACATAACCATGCGTAAACAAACATCAGTGTGATGGTTTGGCCAAGCTTACTCGCATGGTGTAATATATGGACTGACTAGCATTCTTGCGAACGCAAACGAATCAAGTTTCCATGTGTAACCACATAAGGGAAATCACCAGAAGGGAAACGCCAGAACCATAACAGAGATTACAGCTCAGCGTTAGATTCTAGTCTTAGTGGTCGTTAATTCTTTACAATGTTTTGTTCAGGGCCGATGGGAAACGAAGCGGTTGTATTCTCGACCCCAGTCTCCGTAATAATCAACGTGTCATGCTCCCTGTACCCGCCAGCCCCGGGTTGTCCCTCGGGAACCACAATCATAGGCTCCATAGTAATCACCATTCCGGGTTCCAATACGGTATCCACGTGCTCAAGAAACTCTAGACCCCAGTCTCTCCCATAGTAGTGAGAAAGAATGCCTGTAGAGTGGCCATACCCGATGACACGGTACTGCAGAATGTTGTGTTCCATGTAAATTTCGTTGAGGTCCCGTGCGACATCACTGCAGCGCTTGCCTGGCTTAACTATTTCCAATCCCCGGCGATGGACCTTGTTGTTGACTTCCCACAGTTCCATGTGGCGGTCTGAAGGCACGTGATCGTAGAAGAGGGTGCGCTCTAAAGCTGAGTAATTGCTATAGGTGACGAAAAAAAAAAAACACACACACACAAATGGAAAATGCGCAAATTTTTCGAAATATCGAACCATAACGTAACTTACGTACAACAGAAATGCCCTGATTTAGATACTGTCAAAATAAAGGTTTTAATTCCAAAATAATTCTACCAACCATTAACAGATTAATATCCTCGAATAGAATTAAACTAAACCTCTCTGTGCTGGTAGATAAGAACCAACTGATCTTAGGGAAGGTCTGCCTGAGATTCTTTATTTTTAATTAACGAATTTCTTGCCCTGTTTTTTGTTGTCGTTGTTTTTTGGTGTTGTTGTCCTTTCTTTCGCTTTGTCTTTGTTTGTTATTTATTTTTTCTTACCAAATATAAATAAAACTGCTCAATGCCGAGGGCATTTGTCCTTAGGACACAAGACGGACAAGTAAGAACAGTCTTCTGATTGCTGCTTTAAAGGCCAAAAATCAAGCATCTAACGATGAAATTAACAAACCCTGCTATCATAGGAAAACAGTTCAGACTAAGAATGTCTCCTTTTTGCACCCGCCTACTTGTAGGAAAGTTATGTGCTCCGTCTGTATTGATTCCTGACTGTAACCAAGACCAGGCTGAAAATAGAAAAAAAAAAAAAACGTTACAATTTTTTATCCCTGAGACAGGTAGATAACAGCAATAAGCACTCGGTACGTTTCCAACACCCAGGAGGAGGAGTCATGTTTTTAGCTACAATCATGGACAAAAGTCCTTGGGATACTGATGTAATGCACTGACAGTATGTGTTTTACGAGTGAAGGTTAAAAAAGCGCTGCTATCCTTAAAACGCGTTGCTGTTGCCCCCTCCCCACCCAATACAATGTCGAAACTCAGAAGAATTCACAGGAACTAATTTTCAACATTGTATATGGGGTAGGGGGAAGGTTAGGCAGGTGAAGTTGTATTCGCTTCTGGCGTGAACGCAAAAGCCCCAAAAGCGCAAATTTGTCCCAAGACTTTTGTCCACGATGGTAGGTTTCGGTAGACATGCTTAGGTCTGGTGTAATAGAATCTATGGATTGTAGAAACGTGTGATGGCTCATTTGCGCCAGTGCTTAAACAAAGATTTGTGTAGCATGACTTGATCAGGGGTATTACTA
Organism: Orbicella faveolata; assembly: GCF_042242905.1. Taxonomy (NCBI): domain Eukaryota; kingdom Metazoa; phylum Cnidaria; class Anthozoa; order Scleractinia; family Merulinidae; genus Orbicella; species Orbicella faveolata. The sequence continues at coordinate 4,614,458 of NW_028301576.1, forward strand.
CATTACTCTACCTGCACGTCTCATAGTCATCGCAGACCTTTCATCTCTCCCCTCCCAGTATTTTATCAGTTGCTCCGATCTCGTGTTGAGAGAAGTACTGGATGGTTTCATTGTTGCTGGAGTGCAAAACGCAAGTAGGCCGGCAGGGCTCCAATCCACACCACGCAATCGGCAGTCCAACATGCTAAACACTAGGCCATCGCATGTCACACAAAAAAATAAATACTCATTTTGAACTCAAGGAAGATTCAAAACTCACTGTCTCTAATGTCAATGTGTGGGTAGGTTGCCGCTATTTCTCGTACCATGGTGCTTGTTGAGGCAAGAGTTACCTCGTATTCTGGAACACCCTCATGAAGGGCCTTTATCGCGGCATACGCCCCGAGCTCCGCTATTCGGGAGCCCTGGCGTACAACTTCAATTTCTTCTGGGGACTTAACTCGACGTATCTGCATAGCCGCGTCCGCAATGTCCACAAACTTGGCCTGCGGTAAAGCCTCGGAGAAACTTTTGAAGGACGCTCCCATATCCGGGAATTCGAAA
>NW_028301576.1:5325000-5435000 GCF_042242905.1 Orbicella faveolata
AGCAAAGATACCTATGTGCGGTCAGCAATCGCAAACCATAACGGTATTGGAATGACTTTGATGGGGAACGAGACAGTTGCATTTACATTTTAAAACTAATTTCGTTGCAGTTGTTATTTTTAGAAAAAAAGGTAATTACATTCTGTTAAAATATTGTTTATGAAGTGTCTTTATTACTTTGTCTCATTGTTTTTGTTGTTGTAATGCTATATTGTCAGTGCTCAGTACAGGATCAGGAAGCAGAGGAGTGTTGAGAATTCTTAGAGTGTTGAGAGCTTTCCGCAGTCTTAGAAGGTAGAATAGCTGTTTCCACCAGACACATAGGATTAGCCACAGTGGTCACCTTACAACGAGTGCTGCCTAGACATTTCAATGGAAATTCCACACTACGCCCAATGAATTTGAAAACGGAGGTTTCACTCTGAAAGCACATCAAATATTTCCGTCCACACTACGCCGGAGGAATTTAAAAAACACACCATTCACAGGTCCTTTTGGATTTGTGATTGAGGAAGCTCGGTCAATCAGTCATTCAATTAATCAATGTTCACCGCATGATTATCGCGCGTGACTATATCGTTGTAGAAAAGGTCCATTTTTAAAATGTTTTCCGTCCACACGAAAACAAAAAGCCAGCGTTTTCAAATTCTTCCGGTTTGAAGAGCGTTTTTCGAAAAGCTTCGCTTTCATGACGGATTAATGTGGACGTTTGGTCTAACCGTACAGAAACAAAGCTGGGTTTTCAAATTTGTCCGGCGTGATGTGGACGCTGTCTGACCTGGGAATATGGCGTCTCCACGTTCCGATTTATGATTGGTTCGTTTGCTCCGTTGTTTACCCAAGTGACTGGCTCCGCGATTGGTTTTTTTTTCCGAGCAATAGTAAAAAAGGCCGCACGATTTGATAGGAATCAATTTTGGGGGGGGGACTATTATCATCGTTTTAATTAAGAGAAAACAAAACCGTGGAATCTTGTACACGCGACGTAGACACTTGTGTTAAAAAGCGTGACTTTTATAACCCCTGAGGTAGCTGTGGAAGTTTAGCCGAGTTTGAAGAAAGATTTATTGTAACTTTATTTGCAATACAAAGGCCTATTTTTAAGGGTTTTTTTTTTCACCATTGTTCACCTGATTTTAATTCACAGTATCAGTTCTCTGCCTGGGTTACAGATTGTTGTACAGACAATTCTTCAGTCAGTTCCTGGTAAGTTTTACCTGTTTTAAAGTGGTAAATTCTTATCATATGACCTCAGAAAATTTCGTTGCTTAGCTTAGTTGAGTTACGAAGTACTAGAACATTTGGCACTTAATCAATGGCCCCAAGGGAAACAGTGAGTTTCGTTTCCCGAAGGGGGACAAAACTCACTCTTTCACGTGGGGCTATTCATCAAGTGTTTTGTTGTAATTCCTAACTCAAAAATGGAACAAACTGCGAAAACATTATTAGCTTCACGCCGGTTGCCACAATAAGTTGCAGCTGTTTCAAGTTGTACGACTTGATCACGTGCGAGTCTAAAGTTCAAGTTGTTGTTTCGCTATGGATATGACACGTGGCACGCTCTCCTCCAATCGGAAAACGTATTTGAGTCGGAAGGTATAACAATGTTTTTTTTCCTTCGCAGACATGGCCAACATTGTACTGTTGCTTGTGATTATCATGCTGGTGTTTTCTGTGATTGGAGTCACGCTATACCGGGACATTGTACCGATGTATTTTGGAAATCTCTCTAGCTGTATCTTTCTATTACAATATTTAATACTTATCCTGACCTAATTATTTATCATTTTCATTATTCTCTGAGGAAGAATGCTTAAAGAATGCTTTTACTTTTCTCTTGGGAATATGGCTCTGCTAGACTTGTTATTCCAACGACAAGCTTACGCTTATCCTTTCAATCTTTTTCTGACACAATCAAGAACTGACATACACACTGACAAATTATCGGCTTTAATTTGTCCATTTACCAAGCACGGTTCAAATTCCCCACCCCAGGGAAGGCCTTTTGTGTCAAATCCCGTGGGTTGCCCGGTGGGGGATGTTGAAGCTTCAAATTGATCGACGCATTAGTCTTAGGCGCGGACAGTTAGTTTGATTCATCATGGACTGTTCATCCATAAAACCAGGAACATTGAACATCCTGGAACATGCTGGAACATGCTGAAACAAACTGAAACTTTTAAAAAAATTAAAAGTATTGATAACCTACAGAGTTATATATGCATACGGTGCTGCTCTTTCCAAAACTTAAAAGCTCCTTCTCTTCCATAACAGCTATTTTGGGCATAAAAACACTAAATTATTTTTGTACACTCATTTATTTCATCTTGATTCAGTTTATCACAATCCTTGACTTTATTTAGCCATGTTCTATCTCTTTGTTTGTCTTACTCAAGATGGATGGATGGAAATTTTCAAAGCTTTTCAGGTAAAAATGAAACATTTTTTCAAGCTGGCTAGAAATGTTAAGATACTTATAACAAGAAATATCAAAATAAGTACAAACTAGTAAGAGTTAAGCATGAAATGTAACACAAATTTCTCAACTCAGTAGAAACATTTTTTATCCCTTGATTCATGTCACGCAGGATGTTGGAGAGAATTACTACGTTGGTGGAGGGCTATTTCTCATTGCCTTTATAGCTATCGGTGCATTTGTATTTGCCAACCTTGTTGTTGCTGTTGTAGTTACAAATCTGGTGAGTACTTAACCCATACATGTAGTCCCGCCCGTGCTGCGATTTTCCCGGCTCGCCTCGAGATTTTTTTCCACCTTTCGTTTAGTTCTTACCCCAGAAAAAAAAAAGTAGATAAAGAAAGAGACTACTGAAAATGTAAAATTTCCTATTTACATGGGAAAACCGGAAATTCCAGTTGGAAAATCAAATCGCTGGCGCCATTCCATTTGGGAAGCTTTAGAAAATATGGGCTGTGATTTGAGGTGATGCTATTTTCCTGCTCTTTTAAGTCTCTCTAGCTGATGTGAATATACTTTATAGCGATTCCCTCTCCCGCGACGTCGCATTTAATTGTTTAATGTTCGTGTCTAAAGAGCTCTGAAATTTCCAACCGGACGGTTTTTGTAAATGGTAAGCATCCCTGATTTTCTAGGTGAGTTATCAGCATTGATTAAACAGAAAATTGAATATTCAGCGAAGAAGGCTCATCAGCCCTAACTGGTTTCCACGCGGGTCCTCTATTCTGGTCGAATTCACACGGCATTCATAGAAATCAGGTTTATAGGTAGAATATTGTTGTAAGTTAATATAATATTAGGATTAGAATTTTAGGTTTAGGATCTTATCTCATTGGAATTTATTGTACCTGATGAATTTTTACCGTGTATAAATAATGATTAAAGATTAAAGATTAAAGAATTAGAAGTTTGAGATGTTGGTTTTCTGTGGAGGAAGGAAAACCGGTCGGAGTACCTGGAAAAAAACCCTCGGAACAAGAGCAGAACGAACAACAAACTCAGCCAACATATGACACCGTGCCAGAATCGAACCCAAACCATATTGGTGGGTGGCGAGCGATCTCTCCACTACGCCATCCCTACTCCCCTGAAATTCCCCTATTCCTTGATGGAGTGCCTAATATAAAAGAAAAATCGTCTTAGCAGACACTCATGCTACAAAGAGTGAGCCGGAGGAACTTTAACTTGTTTCGGATTTATAACTCTTTAATATCGTAATTCTCATTACTGTATGTCAAGCATTTTTCTTGATGTTTGTTCTGAGTATTTAGTGGCACATCAAGAGAATGTCCTAGTTGATGACTTTGGTTATTCTTTTAACTTTTCTAATGTGTGAAGTATACCGAAATTCTAACAAGACATCACGTGACTCTGAACATGCACTTTATTTCGTGTGAACAGGAATTCGCTATGGTTGATGTGAAGACTGAAGGCAAGGAGCGGGAAACAGATGATCTGAAAGCTAAACTCGAGGAAGAAGGTAAGTTAATTACGCATCTGTTTGTTAGCTACAAAGGAGTTTCACAAGAGCTTTATGATTCTTAGGTTCCATTCTCCAAGATCCGATCTTCACGAATAATCTTTGAAATCTTGACTTATCCTTTCCAAGAGAGAGAACAGTAGAAAACTACTGGGGCTATTTGCATTTTAGACATCCCAGTGCAGACAGTTGGAGTGGAAGACATCCCCAGTTTTGTATACCTGAAACAGATGCCGTTTCAGTTACCGGTAAGTTAAGAAACCCGTGAGTAGACTCCTCTCAAAATAAAGTAAAATTAAGAAAGAGTGAAAAATGACCAGTGTAGGGACCTAACCGAACGCAGAGCCTATCCGAGTCGAGCCGAATGGAGCCGAAGTGAGCCGAGGGGAAGCTAGATTTGATCACTCACCAACCGCTCCTTTATTCTCCCGCATTCTTAGAGAAAATCCTATGGACATGCAGTGTTAGTATTTTGCTTTAAACGAAAGGGGAAGACTTGGCTTGGAAAATGGAAGGATAATGCCTTCATAGCTTTCAAAAATCACGTAGCCTAAGCGTTTTATCAGTTAGGGCTTTGATGATGGCAGTTTGAGTCTCTCTCCTTGTCTGAGAGTGGTTCTAAGGGCATTTGAAGAAAATGTTTGCATTGGCAAGGGACCAACGTTTATATTATTTATTACGAAGAAAGTGGGTAAACTGAACGAAAGAGGCGAAACTCTTTGCGCATGTTTCTGTTCATGTTCTTGCGTTCGCGAGTCACTCATTGCATAAGACGAGTCGTTACTTAGAGATGTTAAGTACTGTAATGGAAAATAATCATATCTTTGTGGTTCGTTGAACAGGACTTGACAAATGTTTCAAGCGAGAAACTGGAAAACTATCTGCTGATCCTGAGCGCCATTGAACAAAATCTCGTGGAATCTAGGAAGATTAAAACAGAAGTTATTCAGGTAAGACTGTTGTAATCTCATTCCTTACAAGATCTCTGGAGGGCGAAGTTTCGCTTACAGGAGATCTGGAAACACTTGTGAAGAGATTGTGTGGTAAAAATTGAAATTCTTTAAGATAAGACAGGATAAGATTGAGGTAGCCATTTGCTTTATGGAGGGAAAAAGAGCAAATTTTCTAATGTCTATACCGTTTACTATAGGCAGTCACTTTAGAGACTGGAAACTCGTCTGTGGGAGTTGCCCGTCTTCGTGCGAACACGGAAGGGGACAGTTTTTTTTTTTTTTTTGAGGAAAACTCGTCAAATTGACTTGTCTAGTTATCCGTCCGAGTCTGTGCCGAAAAAAGAAAAATACGATACAAATTCACACAACCATACTGAATGCAGACAATATCTAAAACTTAAACGGGATTTTAGACCTCGAGCATACTTAACGGAAACAAGTTACTCGGTTGCACAAGCTGCTCAGAAAAACTTACGGGCTGTCCTGTCAGTAGAACCTGTGGCCCTACGGAATTCATTCCGTGTCTGATCCGTGCGAAACACCCTGGAACTAGACAATATAACTGAAAGGTTTCTCTTAATTTGTAAGATTATTGGTGAGGTGTCAGATTTGCAAGACAAAGCCAAGAAGGAAGGCATACTAAAGAATGACGCTGAAGAGGGCGCCAAGATGATAAGCGATGAGAACTTTGCGGTAGGGAACTAGCTAGCTTGGTTGAGTAGTCATCAATCTATATTTCTCAAACTTCTCCTTTTACTCCTTAGTTTTTGTTTCGATTGAGAAGATATATCAAATACTCGAGGCAGTGTTTCATCGGCTATCCAAACACCTCGAATTTCGTCAAAAATACTCCGCTGCGCGTCGTATTTTCCACTCTCTCCTCGGTGTTTGGATATCCCGATGAAACACTGTCTCTCGTGTTTGAAATATTACATCAATTAGCGCGCTATATTCACTGGACAGAGAGGAGAGCTATTACTATACCGTAGCACAAATCAAACGTCATCATTTCGCGAAAAGACGATTCTTCGGTTAAATTTGAAGTGTCCTGCGAGCGTTTAGCTGGCATAATAGGCCACTTTCGATCTATTAAAATTCAGCTTGATAGTGAGGCCTAGAGGACAAAAACAAAAGAAATTAAATTTCATTACATTTCTTTTGTTTGTTTCGGTCTATTGCCATTACGTAGGGTATGTGAAACCCAAAGCATTATACAGCGGCACTTGACTTGGTCTCAGAGGACCGATATATTCCCAAAATAGACCGAGCCAACCAGTTCAATAGCATCTGTGAACATCTGATTTGCGCATAGCTCATGTTTTTTACTAGTGTGTATGTGTCGCCCCTTCCCTTAGTTAACTGGTGGAGACTTGATGTCGAACCTGATGGAAATGGAGCAAGGCAAAGTCTTTGACTCGCATAAAGACACTCTAGGGTCCATGATACGAGAGGGAGCTAGGTTAATCAGCACGGCTGCACAGAGGAGAACCTCAACGTACGAACGGAGGTAGTCTTCTGTCTTGGCTAATATCTTCAATGAAGGATGAAAACTTTCAACTCTGCACCTCTAAGTCTTAACGCGTATATTGTCATTAAGATCGTTGCTTGGCAACGGACGTGACGTCATTGACCTTGTGTTTACGCCGGTGAAACGCGTTCTAAAATCGTTATTTTTTACCGGAGCTTTAAAGTCAATTGTTTGTTGTTTCAATAAAATTTGTTACGTAAGTTTTAAGAAATGGTACATGACCTTTCAAAGATTGCATGTGTATTTGTTTCCGCGATTTAACACAAGACATGAATTCGTACTGATAATACACCCTTCAAATTTTATGTAGAAAAGTTTAAAAGTTGTTCTCGAACTGTATAGAGCCATCGGGCTGATATTGATCAAGACACCCGTGAAATCCCTTGACGGGACATGAACTAAACATCCCTGCCTCGTATGCGTCCCATCCAGACAGCTTTCCGGTTGATAGCCAGTGTTCAGCGTGTTGATAAACCTCTCTTCCGTAGCGATTCCTTACATAAAGCCCCGGATTGAAAGGCACGTTGAGCCAGCTTCCGCTGAAAAAGACCTTCGTGGGAGAGTGCTCATAAGCAAGGGCTCCTCTGGAGTTCATCCTGTGTTGGCCGTACATCTGGATGGACCATCCGTCGGCGAGTAGTTCGATTTTTCCACCAGCTTTACGACCTTCTACACAACACCATGGCTGTTCTAGAAAAGAAAAGGAATTATAACAGCCACAAAATCAATGGCTCGAACCTCGATGGGCACCCGTATATACTCCACTATAATTGTGTCCGGCTGCTATGAACTACAAGCAGAATTTTTTTATGTTTGCTTGACGAGGACGAGAGTGTAAACAATTCCCAAGAAGCTAGAGTTGCTGGGCTGGGCTAAGATTCTTTGAACTGTTACGGTTCTCTCGCACTCCCCTGTGCATCCATTTACCAAATAGAAGATGTTGTTCTGTGTTCTCTAAGAAAACACATGCACTTTTGAGGTCTAAAAAACTGCTGGTGGACTTACAAGCGGAATACCGGGGGCGTTTAGCAATTGTTCTAGACCTCTAAAGTGAATTTTATTCTTAGAAAATATAGGAACACGATCTTTTATATAGTTTAGAATATAGCATGAAAAAGCGAAAAAATTTACATCTCAGAAGGGGCGATGATTGTGGTGGGAACACAGTGTCCGGGACATACCTGCTCTATAATTTTCAACCGTGAATCTATTTAAGAAATCAGTAGATGTAAATTCCTCAACTGAGTGGCTGTGAAAATTCCAATTGCTCACGTTCTTTGTTGGGACGATGTCCCAATTCAAACGTAGTTTCTGTAAAAAGAATATAATTAAACTACCATACTATCTATAAGACTTACGAATATCATGAATTACATATCCTTGTCTGGTGAATACGTCTTTTATCTTGACCAGCTTTGGAAAGTCCGCAGTTAGAAATGTGATGTCAGCATCCCTCTCCCAAGGCAGCACCTTGTTCAGTTTAACAGCGCCTAATAGCGTCCCTTCTTGTAGCTCACAAGTTATGTTATTCCTACCGCATTGCTCCATCACAAATTTAATCGCATCGGCTATGTTCTCCAAGCAACACGGCGGAACGGCCAGTCCCGACTTCAGAGGGCATTTCTCTCCATTTCGATATTTTAGCCCTCTTCTGCAGCCAAACCATCGAATTGTCCCGTCTGCCTCAACGATCTTTTTAATGTTGTGCTCATTTGCAAAGTTTGCAAGTTCCTCGTCACGTGCTAGAGAATACTGTGTATGGAACATCACATCCGGGCATGTTACTACCGCAGTGCCGCCATGATCCAGTCCCGGATGTGAGCTAGAGTATCGATCTTTTACCCTCAAAAATAAGTCTCTGAAAATACCAAGTTCTCCACTCAAACGAAAACCCATGTCTCGTAGTAGGGACGTTTTCGCAAGAAATGGGCCTGAGATGTAGTCACAAACCAAGCATTCGTAGAAAGAGTGATAATAACCTGATTTATAAGATAGAGTGTAATTTTTAAGTTGCGTTTGAAGACAACCATGTGACCAGTGACCTGTTAAATTCCTATAACTGCCACCTGCGAATAAGGTATTTTTACGAGTCGAGAGAATTCTTATGAGCCTTTCGAGGTTGATATCGTTTGTGAAATTTGTCAAACGCGGCGCAATCAAGGTATATTCTGTTTTTATTCCATTTATTATACTTTGAAGTAATTCTCCCTTGTTAAACCCGTTGTTTTTGAGAGAATAAATGGAAACTTTATTGGGCAAGTTGTTTTGGCTTGTCTTATCCTTAATCGCTTGCAGCTCTCGCTGATTCCAGTTTTTTCCTAGCACGATATTCACCCTTATCCCAGGAAATAAGCGGTATACGCTTTCTATGAAAGTTAACAACTGGTCCACGCGACTTGTTTGAATAAATACATTATTTTCAACACCAGTTGCTGTCGTTACAACAACTTCATCAAATATTAATGTCACAAGCTCTTTTGTGTCCCGTTTGGCTGAGCAGTCTTCAGTTTCAAAACCCTTTGTATAAAACGGATAGCCATGAATAGATCCTTTATAAACCTCAGGGCACACAACTTGCGATTCTTTTGCTTCGTCGTCGCTGAATCGTTTTCGTCCATCTTCGTCCACGTTGGTACTCGTAATAAACTCGATTTCTCGAAGTAGCTTTCGTAGATTGTCGTAATGACCGTCAATAATCCTCGCCATGGCGACGTCGCGATCTACAGACATTCTAACGTACGTCAGGTCTTTAGTCAATCTTCGGAGTCGCTGAATTGTTTTCTGATGTGCTACGCAAAGAGGTTTGTTGAGGACCTTCTTTAGAAGGGCTATCTGCGCCTCGTTTTGTAAAATGCTTCGCGATGTGTGATAAATGTTGATGCACAAATACATAACAATCAAAATCATGAGAATTGTCTTGAGCTTTCTTTGAAGTCCCAACATCCCAATGAGCCGAGGCAATGATCGATCTTGATACCTTTTATATTCTAGCCAAGCTCTGTCTCTGCTCTGGAAATCCCCATAATTTGAAAACAACATTTCACCACAGGTACATGACTCGTAGATCCTCTTGTTTGCAAGAGCAGTGTTAAAACGAAGTTTTGATCGGAGCACGTGGTGAAATTACTAGCTTCGATGCACCCTGCTGTTTGACCGTCCCGGCCTGGTGCTGAGTCGCATATTTTTGCTGCCGCTTTCGGACTTGTTCTTTATTCACTTTTCTCTATTTTTGTAAGAATATATTTTATAAGAATATCGAGGCTGAAATTTGCGAAATTTTAAGATTATTACAAGAATAAACCCGAGGCTAAGGTTTTGAAAGGAATATAATTTTGGGTGTTGAAGAATTGTAAATACAATTACGTTTTTAACTAACCCGTGCAAAATTCGTCCTCTCCTTCAACGGGAAAACCAGCCAAAAACCCCCAAAACAGCACTAGCCCTATGTTTGATCGTAGTTAGTGGAGCTAACTATGGTTTGATGCTAACAACATTTTTGCAAGAAGTTATATATGTGTGTCATATTAGCCGCTCTATTGTCTGCAGGCTGGCTCCAAAATTACTTTAACACCGTCCAAACACAACGTAGATTCGAAAACAGAAATTTCATACGATGTAATCTAAATGTCAAGTCCAGTTTAAATATCTTTGGAGGCAGAAAGACAAAGCACTTCTCTCCATATACAATGCATGATTAATGGCGGTTTTCCTCGCACGATGAAAAAAAAAAAAAAATGGTCGTGACGTAAATGGGGAGAAATTTCCTTCCTTTCCTTCCCATTCCTTTGGCCGCCATTGCCATCACGAAATGACTGAAGGAGAAAAGCCAACCGAGCAAACTAGAAGCTACAAGAATCTATTCAGTTCTATACCATGCCAAAGAAAATACAGCCATGCGATCAGAATACAGGAAAGCTGTTGTATATTCCACGGTATTACATCTAACCTTCCCATCGTGCTCCGCGCGTTTGTCGCATTGATTGTGTTGGCCACTATTTTCTATGGCGTGCAATAAAATAGTTATCCAACGCTCTCCCGTGGTATAACATGGAATATCCCACTTGTCATTTGTATTTTCTTAGTATACACACGAGCCGTTAGCGAGTGTGTATACAGGATAAGAGAAGTAGCAAATATCAGCTGTTAAGAAAATTCTACTGACAAATGTGCCAGAGAAACTTCCGCCATTGCAATACATGGGCGAAGTTTGATTACATCAATTAAAAGTAATACGCCGCTACAGCATTTTAACTCTTTCTCGGATAAATAACGAAATATTTATTTCGTTACATATTAAGAATATAAAAAACAAGCAGTTGCTTTAAAAATTAAACCTCTATAAATGTTGTTAAATACGTGCTAAAAAAAAATGAAAAAAACAGAACTTTTATAAAATATGATCAAATAAGAATAAAATGTCCTAAAACGGCATGAACCAGAAATATATTCAGCTGGTCGTGGGACAAGCGCTTCTTTACCTCCAAAACTTTGTACTTAAATATTTAAAAATATCTTTATATTAATAGATATAATTTCAAGTGGGAACGAGATTGGAAGAAATTCCTTCTGAAAAAAATAGTTCAGAGAGGAACTCAGGAGGAAAAATTCGCGAGGACTTAAAAGTTTTCAAATTGTGTTCCTTTGCCATATGCAGACCAACCTGAGCGAAAAACTTATAATTCTTATCAACGAACTTTTATGTTGTTGTTGTTGTTGTTTATAGTAGTCAACGCGCTTAGCTACACCTAGCTAGTTCATAGGCATGCCACTTTAAATGAAGGAAACAAATATGCAATAAGTGACCTCTAATACCTTGTGGAAAATTATCAAACACCTTGACTTGTCCGTCTCGAAAACCATCAGTCGTCATTCTCTTGAGTGTTCGAGCTGATTTGCAATTGGATAATAAGAATCATCGGAAAATCTTCGAGGTCTACGACTATTGGTCGGAAAAGAAACTCGCTCCTTGAACAGAGGTGTTGTGGTATGTGGTGTAATCCATAATTCGACGGGAAGTACAAAGGTGTAATAGCTCAAGGAATGGATTATCAAGCTAGACTAATGGCTGGTCCGCCATATCCTTTACAATTCCATGAAGACTTAAATGCCCATGACATGTGGCATGTTTTGACTAGTCGCTAGGCTGCTCGCAATCTGCTTTTGTCTTTAAATCAGGTGGGGAGCATGAGGCGAGTCGTTTCACACTACAAAGGACTCGCCCCAACCCTCTCTAATCCATACCGCCACGTCGCGTTCCCGGATAAACACTCGTCTGACCCCAAGACAAAAGAGCGGCTACCAGCAGTCTGATTGGTTGCCTGGGCTAAAGACTACAAAACGCGTGGAATTAAAAGCCTCGTTTCTAGTTGTTTCTACCCACGAACGAGAAGACCACAAAAGCGGTAGAACATTGACAAGGAAGAATCTGGAATTGTATCGATAAAATGCATCAATTTAGGCTTAAAAAGATTAAAATTCGATTATTATGTGGTTCTCAGTATCTTTGGTAAGTCAATGGATATGGTCTGTATTGAATGAGATATTTCACGTAAGACTTAAAAACATGGATATGACTGTGTGATAACTCGCTTCATCCAGCCATTCCCTCAGTAAAATTTACACGGAAACATGTATTCACTTTCTTCTTACCCCAAGGGTAAAGCCGGTGTGATTAAGAAATCAAGTGATTTCCGGCAATCTTTTCGAGAATGTAGGAAATATTTGGAAAGACTCCAAAGTTATCGGGGTTGAGTTCTTTTTCTTCGCCAAGCAGAACTCTGCCCTGCCCTCCTTGTTATAAATAAATGCTTATTGCCTAATATATTTTCTACTTTAGAAACTCAGTTTCCTTGAATAAAATGGTTCAGTTCTTGAATAAAATATACACTTGAAAAACTCTACTCTAACTATGGATTTATAAATATGACCTCAATATTTCGGTCATAAACATTAACTGAATCTTAAGTTTATCTTTGGTAAAATTCACAATAATGTTAAAAGCATTTTCTGTGGACAATTTCTGGTCCCATTTCGTCATATTCCTGCATAGAAATACACATCTGAGGGAAAGTCGACAGTCCAGCGAGCACAGCACTTCCGCTCCACACGGCGTGCTTCCGGTCATCCGGGCTTATGACCCTGACCCGGCCGGGGTCACGTGGATTGACGAGCGTCGCTATCTCTTTGTGAAGGCGTTCACCCAGTCCAGGTAACAATGTGCTTCCACCTGTAAAGATTAACGTTGGTGTTAGTACAGCACAGCTATACTGTGTGTCGTAAGAGTAATCACCAAAGTAATCGCACTGCCGATCTCCATTGCCAGAATAGAGTAAAAAACAAACTTAACTTCGAAGAGATAGCGCACCTAGACTACGAGTAGTCCCTGTTTCGCTTAGGTCGTCGAGCGAGACCTTAAATAAACCGCGAGGAAAAAGTAGCCGCGCGAAATTCTGGGGACGAGGATTTCGCGCGGCCATTTTCCCCCGCGGTTTTCTTTCTCGTTACACACGACGGAAAAAGCGAAAGAGGGACTACTCGTTGTCTATAGCGCACGGAAAATACGGTTTGGGATCACTTGACTTGTTTTCTGAGCAACAGATAGAGCCAGAAAAAAACGAGCGTTCTCACCTGATAACAAGATATTTTCAAGCAAGTCCTTTCTGATATCCACGTCACACTTCCTGATGCAGTTGTAGATGGATTCGTGTATTCCAACAATGTCCATGCCAAGCATGCTGGGATTGAATAAGACCTCTGGGCAGCGGAATCGTTCATTTGCCACGCGTATGGATTGACCGTCAGGGAGCTGGAAAATAACAACATTTTAACGTTCATCAAGAAAGGCCTCTGTCAGCTAGTAAATAAAACAGTTGTCGATAATAACATGCCTACTTCCGTTCAGTCCTGCTCTTAAAAAAAATAGGCCATATACAGAAAAAACAAACAAAAACCGTGTTACCTACCATATACAACTCCTCGCACTTATCACTAGTCTCAGACTCCCGCAGTTCGCGATCAAAATCAAGCGCTACGTAAGAGAGCTTCTCCTTGATGTCCCGTATGATCTCTGTTTCGGCTGAGGTCGTAAATGAGTAGCCCCTCTCCATAAGGATCCTCATCATGTACTTGGTGAGGTCCCTTCCTGCCAGGTTCATTCTCTGGGTGGCGTGAGGGAGCCAGTATCCCTCGTACACTGGAACAGTGTGGCTTACTCCATCACCGCAGTCGAAAACGGTGCCTAAGTGACCATAGAAAATTGATGTTATTTTGTGTGTCTTATCTCCGAACTGAAACAGTGCAGTTGACATTAAAAACCACGCTTGACTATCGCAGATACAGACGAACGTCCCACAACGGCCACCTTAGGGGCAGAGGAAAGTGACCCTTGTTGAGCGGTGGCTGTTATGGGAAAGTAGGGGTGTAATATGACATTTTTAATTTTTAATATAAAAAAAAAATGCTCATTGTGGCACATAAATACATAAGACATCCAAAGTATATCAATACAAGAGAAACCCAGAGCAGAGACCAACGTCGACGTTCGGTACGGATCAAGTTTCGTGACCTTTAACAATAACTAGAGAGACACTCTCAGATAATGCAGAGTACAGTGTACAGTCATACAAGTTCAGGCCGAATTTGTATTGTATTGCTAGGGCTTTTCCCGTTGCAAATTATGAACGGACAGAGACCTTAATTAATTGATAATCTTAGTGTGCAAGATTCATGCGTGAATTTTCATTCAAGGCAAAAAAAGCTTACAAGAATGAATAGTCAACACAGCTTTCAATTTTACTGTGGATTCGACATTTCATTTTAATTCAATAAACATTATAGTTCACACGTTAGTGCCTTAACACTTAGCGGGTAGCAATCTAATCCATCCCAAAAGTGCACTGCACTAAAAATGGGGAATGGGAAAATGGGGCACAGTTTGTCAGTCTTTTGATTTACTGGCCGTTGAGGAGAGGTTATTTTAGCAGTTGGGACGCACTTTAATGGCCACAGTCACCGTTGTAGAGAGGTGAAAATAATAGTGACTGTAAGGACCGCCCGACTGACTTTGTTTATTCTGATCACCTAACGACCAACATTCCATTTCCTCTGACATTGCGAAGCGAAGTGGTGATAGTAAGAAAGTAATCAATTAGACGACGTAACTGTGATGCACCGCTAAATTCTCAGAGCTTGTATTAAGGGGATGTATGGGTATAACTAGGGAGAGTTGCTATCTTGATTAGGGTTTACCTGTGGTTCGTCCAGTAGAATACAAAGCCATCACAGCTTGTACAGCTATGTACAGGCAAGGCACCTCAAATGTCTCGAACATGATCTGTAACATGCGCTCTCTGTTGTACTTTGGGTTCAAGGGTGCCTCTGTCAACAAGGCAGGGAAGTCCTGGGACTCAACACGGAGCTGGTCGTATGTGTAAGTCCAAATCTAAACCATAAAAGACGAGAAAGAAGCACTGCATAAATATCAATTGCTCATTGAACAGTCAAGCATATAGATCGCCATAGTACAAGTCCGTAGATTAATTCTGCTCGATGGAAGCACGTTGGTGCTCCATAAAATGACATGTTCAAATTTTATCACCCCCAGTCACATCAGTAGAAAGGTATTGCCGCCCGCTCTAAGAAAGAAACTCTTACACCTCTATCGTGCTCTCCAAACTTCCAAGGGCATTCATACTCATTGAACACACGTTAAACGTTGTAAATTCTTTCTTTTTCCTCAGCCTAAACAGTTTCACGAGTTACAAAACATACCGACTCCATATCATCCCAGTTGAGTACAATCCCATGCTCCAACGGGTACTTGAGAGTTAACACACCACGCATGCTCTGCGCATCATCGCCGATATATTGATCCCTGTACTCGTGCATCATGGCCTCCTGGGTAATAGGAACAACACAAACACCGCTTATAGACTTGTTAGGGTAAATCTGTCCTTAAACCAGTTGATCAACGATTTCAATTCAAGCCGAAGTTGAAATCAAACCACTTGGCCGCATCATTCAGTATTTGCCGAAATGACAGCACTTTATTTAACATTTTCCGTACGGACTTAAAACAAAACAAAAACCAAACTCCACTACTAGTTAAAACAAAATTGGAGACACAATGAAATTTTTTCGATTTCATTCTTTAAAGGATTCATGGACATTTCAATACATAGAGTAAGATCATTCTCACAGTGCAACTACTCAAAAATATTAGAGAGTTTGAGGCTCCGTTTAAACTACGACGGAGAAACTTGAAAATGCAGCTTTATTTCTACGGTTACACCTACCGTCCTCACTAATCTGTCACGAAAACGGAGCTTTTCGGAAACGAAGAAGTCACGATAATCATGTGCTTCCCTGCCTGAGTTTTCCGCTGACACAAATCCAAAATGACCGATGACTGCTGCGTTTCCCGGAGTAGTGTGGACGGAAAACATTTGATGCGTTTTCAGAGAAAAAATGCCATTTTCATATTTCTCCGGGGTAGGATGGTCGAGACCTGAGCAAACCACAACGACAACGGGAACTTCACCAAACAGAAGTTTTTTTGAGCAAAACAATGGCTATGTACGTGCTTTGAATGATTGTTGATACATTTCTCTGCCGTTCTCTACAAAACAACATGAAATGACCAAATCTGCGTAGTCAAGAGAACGTGAATCTCGAGGCCAATTTTTTAAAACTGAGTTTTCGAATTTTACTGCGCTGTCAAACTTATTTAGTTTGAGATAGCTATGACAAAGATAGAAAAACTGAATGAATCCATTTTCTGCCGAGATTCGTAGGTTGAATATAAATTCAATTTTTTTTTACCGAGGCTGTCATTGGCGTTGCGTCACCTTACAACGAAGCCACCCCGCCAGTTATCGCTTGGCTGTTATTACCAACAAACTCACCTGATGACGTGGTTTACCGACCACTGCGGGAAAAACTACTCGTGGCTGTTTTTCGTTGGAGAAACCAGCTTTACAGAAACCCGAGCCATTATCGATTACAGCAACTACTCCCCCGCTACGTTCCTGAAAAGGAAAATATCGTTAGAATAAAATATTTCCCTGCATCATTCAAATTTGTCGATCGATCGATCGATGGTTCGTTCGTTAATTTGTTCGTTGGTTCGGTTCATTCGTTCGGTCGGTCGTTTATTTATTTCATTAACTCCATACTTACAAAGGCTACGTTATGTTCACTCGCCACAGCAGCAGCTACAGGTGGCGCGGGAGCACTGGTGCGAACTGACACACTCCACATCACAGGATTTTTCTCCTCTTCGTCAGAACCCAGTGTCTCTCGGTCATCGGATGAGGTCTGAGCCATAATGAGTTTCTGTACCTCTTCTAAATCTTCTGAGCTGTCTGAGAGCTCAGAGTCGCTTGCGCCGATAATATCAAGTAAGTCGTCATCTTCCTCAGTCTTCCTCGACGACACGGGCAAATTTGGCGGCGAGGAGACTAACTTGGAATCCACTGCTTGACTCTCGATGTCGCTGCTTAGAGATCCTAGTTCATTACCTTTCTTAATAATTTCGTCTGGTTGAACTTGATTTACGGCTTTTTCATCATATGCCATCTTTTCTAGCTGTTCAAATTCCTCGTCTGAAGCCGTCTTCGCAAATTCTTCGTGGGACACTTCATTAACGTTCTCGGCAGCCTCGTCACGAGCTTTTTGCTCGTACAGCTCTTTCTCAAGCCGTTCAAACTCTTCATCAGATGAATCATCTGTAGGCTCGTGAGCTGACTGCTTACTCTTCTCCTCGGCTTCAATTAGCGCCTTTTCTTCATACAACAATCTTTCAATTTCCTCAAACTCTTCGTCAGAACTTTTTCTCGTCGGATCTCTGGTTCCCAATCCTTCCTCTTCGCTCTCGCTTAACTCGTTCTCAATCTCTCCCAGCCTCGCGACAAGTTTTTCGATATTCGCGCTGGTTTCAGAAAGCGCAGTGTCTTCTAGCTCATCATGTTCGGGTTCCTCACGTTCGGGTGTCTCGCGTTCGGATGTCTCGCGTTCGGATGTCTCGCGTTCGCGTGCCTCACCTTCGGGTGTCTCATCTCCGGGTGACTCACGTTCGGGTACCTCACCTTCGGGTGCCTCACCTTCGATTGCCTCACCTTCGGTTGCCCCACGTTCGGGTGCCTCAAGTCCGGTTACGTCACGTTCGGGTGCTTCATCTTCGTCACTTGTTATACTTTCTTGCTCGTCCCCTTTAAGGCTTCCGTCTGCTTCCAAATCACTATCAACGTTATCTATGTAATTTGGCCTTTCCTCGGGGGTTAGACTTGCCTCAAACCTCTCGATAACATCGTCAGAGCTGTCAGACTCACCATCAGACTTCGTTTCAGCTTTATTACCAGCAAAAGCATCTAATTCCACAGAGCTGTCTTTCTTCTCTTCCTCTGGAATGGTTTGTACATCTGTTACTAAAGATTCCTGTGGATCTTCTTCAGCCATATCAAAGCTGTCTCTTGAATATTCAGGCGATGACATGTCAATAGCTCCAGACTTCAATAACTCTATAAGCTCATCTTCAGGCGATACTTTGCTTTCTTCGCTTACAAAATCACACTGTTCAATGTCTATGTCCTCAAGTTGACTTTCCGTTGGAGACGAATTCCGATCCAGGCTTAATCGGTCAGGTTTGGGGCTCTCTCGTTCCAGGTCACTCGTCCGTTCATTGGATACAAACTCTGCTTGTTGGGTTGGTCTAAATTCGTCTTCAGGTGTCTCGATATTATCATTAAAATCCAGCAGTTCGTCATTCTGTGCTTCTGTGCTTGTTTCTTCAGCTTCGCTGAACTCATCAAGTGCTACAGAGTTTGTTTGAGATCGGAAATATGAGAGTCGTTTCTCGCGGATTTCCTCCAGTTCTCTCTTAGTTTCGACAGGCTCCTGAAAAACAACAAGAAAACAATGTTTTCGTTCGTGCGTAGTGACCCATCGGGCCAGTGCTCATCTCCGGTTTCCATAGAATGAAGCGACTAGGAGTACTACTACTCCCCCCTGAATCAGATGTGTGTGGAAGGCTCGGTGGCCTCATGGTTAGTGCGTTCGTCTCCGGATCGAGCGGTCTGGGTTCGAACCCTGGTCGAGGACATTGTATTGTGTTCTTGGGCAAGACACTTTACTCTCACAGTGCCTCTCTCCACCCAGGTGGGGGATAACCCTGCGAGGACTAGCATCCCCTCCAGAGGAGAGTAGAAATAAGCTCCGGCCTGCCGGGCTACTTGGCTCGTATGACGACTTAACCTTTTTAACCTGGATGGGATGTTGCTCCATCGTAGGATTATCCCCAGGACTAAATTCCCCCACTACTCATTTATACACCTGGGTGGAGAGGGGCACTGTGAGAGTAAAGTGTCTTTTTTTCCAAAGAACACAACACAACAACCCAGGAAAGGGCTCGAACCTAAACCACTCTGGACATCTGTAAGTAAGAACTTTATTTAAGTGTCAATGTATTTAGCCCATGTGGGCTAATTGGGGACACTGTATTAACTCTACCTAAAAATTTTTATTAATAGTATTGTAAGATTCTCTTGTAAGATTCTATTGTAAGATTCTCAATGAAAGGAAATATAAGAGTAACTGTTGTCCTAAGAAACGCCTTAATTATAATGTTATATTAATTAAAGTTTAACATTCTGTTAATGTACATTTAAAATTCTAAAAATTCGTCCTTTCTTCTTAATGGATGGGCGAGACCTCTTATTTCGGGCGAAAATATTTACTGGCCGCACAGGTTGCAGCAATTGCGAGTGCTACTTAGATAAGCCAAAAGGTCCAATTTTCTTATTTTATTGGTGTCCAGTGCACAGACCATTATGTCACGGCGCATTTCACAAGTTTTGTCAACACGAGAGTGAAATAGCATTGTTCAAGTCTGCTACAGTAAACAATGTGTAAGAACCTACATTTTTGAAGTCTGGCAAAATAGGTTCTCGTATTTTGGGGTAGTTATTGGCAATTTAGGCCAAGTAGGTTCTTAATCAGGTTGTTAATTTTCATAAAGGAGATAGAGTTGTTGATTATCAGAAAAATTGATAAACTTGAATTTGGACCTTGATATACAGTATTTATTCACAACTGTATCATGTATTATCTTGTCATATAAATTGCAATCTCCTTGGTTAAAATGTCTGTCATAATTTTTAACCGTAAACCACATATAAGAACCTGTTTGATCTTGCTTGGGGGGGGGGGGGGGGGGTATTAATATGGCAAATTTCTGCCAGTAGGTTCTTAATCCATTAGGTTCTTACACTCGGGTTTTTATCTCGGGGTACGGGTGTTAAGCGAGGAATCACCCGAGGTAAGCCGTAAATTAGCTTCGATCGACAGAACTAACGCGTATCACTTTCTCACCTCGTCCACTGATCGTTCCTGTTCACTCGCCTGCTCTTCTCTTGCCTTGTTGGCCAAACTTTCGCGCATGCGTTCTTGGTTTTCCTGCTCGACCTTTTGCTGCTTGATCCATTCATTCTGTCTGTCTTCTTCTTCCTTTAACCGCCGCTGCTCCTCTATAAATTTATTCTGCTCTCTCTCTAAGCTGGCCTGTAATTCTCTATGTTCGTGTTCCAGCTTCTCTTTTAGTCTCACGACTTCGTGATCGTCAAAACTCGGCTGTTTAACAGAGGTGGGCTTTGGTCTGTTCTGTGCTGTAGAATGAATTTGTTCGTCATTTGTCCCTTCGCGCGCAAGTTGGCCCCTTCTTACATTCTCCTGTTGCCTAGGAACCGCGTGAGTGACAAGCTCTGCACCTTGTCGTTCCAAGGTTACACTGTCTGCTGAGTCGACTCGAAAATGATCAGCCTCGTTTCTGAGCCCACTATCACCAGGCTCCGGAGGTCGTCTGGCTCTGGGACTGTTGACCATATTGGGGGTTCCCGTGTCCAGGTCCATCACGTCTCTCTCTGGATGAGCGCTTTGCAGTGTCCCTAAGTCAGAGTCCAATCTATGAGCGGGAGAGACTCCATTTTGAACATACAATCCATTAAATGTTTGCGTTTCTTTATCAGTACTGGGAGGTTTCGCAAATGACGGTGATGACGCATTTGCATTGTCTTGAAATTGATGAGAAACATTCCCCCTGTTGGCACCTGCCGTCTGAAATCCAGGAAAAACAGTTCCAGCGCCGTGCACATACGAAGGAGAGAAGTTCGCAGTGTGCTGGGGCTGAGAATTTGTTTGTTGGAACCCAAACCTCTGCGGTACATTCACACCGGTTACAAAGGAAGCTGGGGCTACAGGATTAGGCACTAGTTGTTGCTGCTGTCGAGGGAGAAACTGCTGGTCGAACTGATTGTAAGAAATCGAGGGGGTCACGTGATTAGTGGTCTGCAAAGCGCGCGCACTGTAAGGAGAACGATTATAATCTGGATTGGGTGGTGCCATACCGTTCCTCATTAACCACTGAACCTCCTGGGGAGATAAAGATTGGAACAAGTCCGCGATAGCTTTTTCGACTCTACTGAGCTCCTCTTGCGCGTAAAAATACTGCTCTTCTACATCTTGTCTAACGATAGAGTCGAGTTTCTGTTCGAGAATGTAACGCCGGCTACGTATCTGATTCATCCAGTGTATTTCCTGCTTCTTCAACAAGCGAAACTGCTGTATTTTAACCGTTTGCGATACAATAGGGACGGCTACCTGATGTCCATGCATAGACACAAGTTGTGGGTTCACTTCAGGAGTTGTAGAATAACCTTGCTGCATGTAACCGTTCGAACCATTAGTCTGATGAACTACGCTGGGATAACCGTTCAAAAGCATCCCTGGTGAAGAACCTTGAGGAACGTTTCTTTGAGGGATATTTGTAGTTTCTGGGGAGAGATGATCTTGTTTTATCGGCGAAGTGTCGTCCTCGCTATCCCTCAGCAACATTACCTCGCTGAGTAACCCCTCCACTTCACGGTCCACTGAGTCATCTGATGTCAGTTCCGGTCTAGCGCCCGAGTGCGCAGGACCGGAAATCAGATGACCCCTAGGAGACATCTTGTCTTTTGAATTGGTAAAACGTTTACTCTGACCATTAAGAGTTGGGTATTGCTCACCGTTCGTTGCCGTGCCGTTTACGTGGTTTGCGTTTAGCTCCCGCAGATCAAGCGGTGGAACAAAGCATTCTCTAATCTCCTGAAGTTGTTTGAGTTCTCTTTCCAGTTTTATCTGTTCCTGTATCAAGTTATTCATGTTACTTGACATTTCCTGTGCTCTCTTGAGCTTCTTTCGCTCAGGTTTTTTGGGTGCAACTTTTTTCGCCACCACTCGAGTGTCTGCCGATGAGGTCGATAGCACTTCCTCACTCGGTCCTGCCTGCCTCACGTAAGGATGCTTGGGTCCTGTCCGCCAGTCCCGGTTGTCTCTTGGCTCCCTATTGCTGATCTGCCTGAAGTATCTGCCAGTCTCCCCAGGAGGACAAGTCTGGCTGAACAAGTCCTCTTCCGTAAATCGTTTCGCTGACGAGCTTTTAGAGTACGGCTCGTACGAATCTAGTGTTTCAGACTTAGGCCTGCGCTCCGCACCACTGTATTGCTTTCGTTCCGAGTCCCTCGCGGTACCGTTTAGCACCGAGGCTGATCTGCTCGTGGGGGGTGTCGGGAGAATAAGATTTTCTTGTGATGCCGAGCGGTCACGTGCCTTCATGTAGCATGCTGCATCCTGATTGATTATTCTAGCAGGAGTATCCTTGATTCTGCTGTACTGATGTTCACTTTCAACTTGCCTGGGAGACCTCCTGAATTTGTAAAAGCAGCGTAAAGGTTTTTAATATTTCAAAACCAGGAATTTAAAACACTTGTTTCACAAGGAACGCTATTAAAAAGTTGTATGGCACTGAGCGGTGAAAGAGAGATGTGTCCTATTCTATTCAACCCGTTGGAAAATGATCATGGACAGAAATAAAATCAACAATTTGACTTGTCTCCAGCTCGTCACCACAGCCCTTACACTCGGCATCCCTGCCCATATTCAATGACCTCTCGTAAAATCTAACATTGGGGGCTTTTTGCTAATCACTGTGTTGTGTTCTTGGGCAAGACACTTTACTCTCACAGTGCCTCTCTTCACCAAGGTGTGTAAATGGGTGCCCGCGAATTTGATGCTGGGTGGTAGTCGCTTCATGCTACAGAAACTGGGATAAGCTCCGACCTGATGGGCCACTGGCCTGACGCAGGCATTACCTGGTTCCGAGCATGGAATCAATAGAAAACACTTGTCTAGACTTTGGAATTAATTACTTTATGGTGATGGTATAGGTAGCGAAAGTTGTTCAATTTATTCTTTGATACGGTGATGTATTACAAGAGCCAGTTTTTGATAAACGTATCATATCTTCCTTCCATGCCAACAAAA
The DNA here is from genome assembly GCF_042242905.1 of Orbicella faveolata. Taxonomy (NCBI): domain Eukaryota; kingdom Metazoa; phylum Cnidaria; class Anthozoa; order Scleractinia; family Merulinidae; genus Orbicella; species Orbicella faveolata. The sequence continues at coordinate 5,347,788 of NW_028301576.1, forward strand.
CAAGCGATAAAAATTCTCAAACCTTGAAGCTCCTCCATTGCCATACGCTGACCTCTTGTTCTCAGTTCCTTGTCTTCTTCTTCCAAACTCTTCTACATTTGTTTCGCGAGCTCGTATAATCTTCTCAAGTTCCCTGCAACGATGCGTCAGTAATTTGGCCTGGTTCCTCTGCTGCGTATCCGGGACTTTATCAAGGAATGCTTCTAAGAAGAGAAGTTCCTTAGGGGAGGGTGGAGGGAACTTGAGGAGAAATCTTGATAGTCTGTCTTCGTATTGCTGTAAGTCGCGATTAGAATCTGGAGATAACATGGAGCTGCTTGAAGTTGTGCCTGAAGTCGCTTTTGAAGGCCAGAACTCGGCCGCTTTCCCGTACCACGTCTCCGCCTGCAGATCAATAAATAACTGTCAAACCGAGTGTTCCTTTGATGGGAACTCTGAAAGATTGCAGTGTAATGTTCCCATGTTGATTGACAGTTTGCTCGAAGCAACTTGCACTCCCCAGGGGCATAAGAGATACGGGTTTTTGACATTTAAGTGGGCTTTTAAATGGTAAGTGTCTTTTACGGACTGCCGGTACATGCTCCAACGAACGAATCATTAAACCTTCGATCGTGTTTATTCCATAAGCATGCATGTACCTTACTACCTTGAATTCCCTAGACCTGCACTTTTTCACAAGTTACATGTAAACCCAGTGCAAACGCCAAACCTTGTACTTAACAGTTAAAGAGAGTAATGTTTCAATACCCTCGGACGGTAAGACCAGAAAAGGTACACCACCAAAAGCAAATCATTAAGAAATAAATCCAGTAACTCAAAAAGGTCTAAAACAAGTTTAAGCTCGGCTTTTGTGAAACTTTAATTACCTTCTTCAGAAGGTTGTAAAAGTTCACGGCATCTTCTAATAACCTCTTGGTGTGTTCCACTTTGTTGCTTAAGCTTGTCAGGTCAGACAAAAGGACTTTAGAAGCAGTTTGAAGCGGTCTTTTGTCACGCAGATTTCTAGTGCTCATTTCGTTGGCCCGTTCAGCTAACTCTCTTCCTTGGATTATAACTTCCTGCAAAGTGAAACGATAACCGGAGATAGTTTGAGTACAAGAACTGACGAAACGACAGCGCTGAATGTTTAAGAGACATTAGATGCGCACGCTTGTAAACCGCATGCAGTGCATGACAAGAGTAGCATACCGTAGGGTTTTAACGTTGCTTTGATCGTTTGTACTGTTGTTCGTTTGCGAGTTCCTTGCTGTTGTTGTTGTTGTTGTTGCATATATTATTGAGCTTTTCACACAAATAAATATTATCAAACCTTGGTCAAAGGATAAAACTCGCCGTCAAACTTTGCTTTATTTTGATTGGCTGATCGGAGAGAATCAGCACCTTTGGAGAATTTGTTCAGTTGATCTTCGGCGTCCCCTCGAATCCACTTCACCAACTGCAATACATGTACAACGACACGTGTTAGTCCCTTTGGTCGAAGTCTCAATACTTCAAAATTCATCTTTTGCAGTTCTTTTGAAGTAAAGTAAACATGCCTTCAGTGTATTATACTCACTCGACTTAAGTTCTCTCGCAATTCATGGACGTCGTCAGGTTGGGAACTAGTGACAACAGGCACTGAAGCAGTTTCACCTTTCCAGGCCTGGTCGAGTTGTCTTTTAGCTTGAATGAGTTTGTCACGGTATGGTTTGATCGTTTCCATCATGGGTGCGTACAGCGGTTTCCTGGACATTACTGAGAATGTCCTGTCATATTCAGGCCTGAGCGACAGCTCATTCAGATGATCTCCCTCTTCAAGGGCAACATCGAGGGATAAGTCACTGAAATCGTAAAAAGAAATGTGTCTTTACCAGTTGATCGATGCCATAACCATCAACCGGGGGAGGTACCCCACAAAATTGTATACGAGGAGGATCCACCCCACTGGCCCGGTCCACACAATCAACCTTTTATCTGCCATTTTTGATAGATAAGTCCAACCCCCGCACTTAGCTGGAATTGTTTCTCGGTAGACCATAGTTCAACTCCACAGTCATGCTTGCAAATAGCCAACTGGTCTGCCTCCCACCAGTTAGGATTTTTAAGCCTATTATGTTTAGTAGACAAAATTGTGTCTTTCAGTTTAGGTGGCATGCCTGTGAACGAACTAGTTGTAGCTAAGCGCATCAACCACTATGAACAACAACATCAGTTTGAACATTTTTTTTTCTGAACGGTGTCTGATTTAATGACTGATGTCGGCAGTCTTTTTGATCAGCAAAAATCAAATAACCCGATCTTATCCATTCCACACACTCTATTACCGTTTTATCTGTGCCCTTTTTGTCTCAGTTCTCTGTAGGACTAGATCACCACCTGACGTTCCATTGTTCGTTCTCATTCTTTTCAGAGATTTCATTTCATCCACTGCTTTTGGAAGATGGCTGGTTACATAGTCAGAGGTAAAATAGAATTCTTCCAGCTTCTACAAAAGAGAAACAAATAGTATACAAAGAAAAACCTTCATTCTAAAACAGTGAATGAAGTCTTTATAATGGTAATAGGACTGAGCGGAGTCCAATTCGGTCTGTAATCAAACGAGTGATTAACAAAATCGGACGACCGCGAAGCGGGAGTCCGATTTGTTAATCACGAGTATGATTACAGACTGAATTGGACGACACGATGTTCTGTTACCAATTAATCATAACAATTACAATTTCCCACAAAAGTAAAAGTTTCATTTGAAAAAGAGCTTTTAATTGTCATTTTAAATATCATAATTATAAAATATGGAGAACAGCTCGCAAAATGGCTGTGAAGTCTCTTTCAAAACAGTCACCGCAGACTAAACCTCCACAATTTTACAAAGTCAGTCTCAATCAGTGGTTACTATAGTGATTGTAATCAATGTTGTGATTGGTGGATTTAGTGGAGAGGACTTAAAATAATTGGCTCATGTAACTGTCTGATTACAGGTGTCCGATTACAGCCAACTGTCCGATTACACTGTCCGATTATAACTTTGCTGATTAATTAGAGCAAAATACAGCAGTTTATGCACCAATCACATTTGAGGAAATTGTAATTGTTATGATTAATAAAATATTATTTATAAATTAAGTGTGTTACAATTGGTACAGTAGGTGGAAAAGTTAAAGGAAAAAAAAAGACATCACAGATAACAAATGAATGTGAATCACTGTACAGATACATGACTTGTACAAGTACAGTTCACTGTTACTGGATTGTGTATACAATCAGACATGTAATTCTGCAAGATAATTCACTTGAGACTTGTATGCAAGGTTAACATGTCCCATTCGTAGCTAAAGATTGGCTAAGCTAGATGGGTCATCAGTTAAAATACCACTAAATTTTACTCCTGACAAGTTATCATTACAGCATTATGGGATATGGAGCCTATTCAAGGAAAATGCAGCATGCTACAGGGGACCCACAGTTTCTCTATTTGGCCCTGTGAATATTGTGTTCATTTGCTTAGTAATTGCATTAATCCCCGCACACGTTAGAGCAAAAGAGAGACTGCTCATAGTCTTACTCTGTATTGGATGGGATACTGGTCAATCATAGGTTCATGTATGTGTCCCCACCCACCTTCCACCAAAACAAGCTCTTGGTTGTACAAAGAGGCCCTGAGGTTTCTTCAACATGAATGTAAGAAAATGACCCTGGGAAAGGATTCAACCCAAGAGCTGTCCAACCAGAACAGAGCTTGCACCTAAACCATTGGGCCACCAGGTTCCCCACTTTTCTCTTCAGGGGAAAACAAAGAGAAAGGTGCAGCACTTTCAGTACCTTTTGCAACTTGATCCACGCTTTATGGTCATAAGACAGAGTTCCTCCAAATGAAGGAGTCAGCTGGCTGGCTTCTATGTAAGTTAAGAGATCAGAGGTGCCTTTCACCAAAACAGTCTGAAAAAGAGATCAGAACACAAGCAAGTTGAGTTTTCTTTGATAAATGATAGTAACAAATAAACTTTTCCTTTCATAGTCTGAGAACACACTTAATAAATGTCACTTGAAATTAATGTCATTTTTGTTGGGGAGTTCCCAACCCCAGGGGAATAAACATCCCTGGGGTAGGGAAATCTCCACCCCAGGGAAGGAATATCCCTGGGTGGAAAAAAATTATTTGTAATGAGTACTCTTAGACAATCAGAAGCTCTCCCTCCATCTGAACTGGACAGTGCATGTACATAGTATGTAGCCTGTCCTCAATACAACCTACAGTACAGTCATTCTCGAAACACACTGTAGTTTCTGAACTACTAACAGTATAGAATACATGTGGTAGATGTCTTAGTTCTGTGAAAGAGGAAGTTAGTTTACAATTCAGGGATAAAGATAATTTTTCTGATGGTAAATCACTGATCATCTCTAGAGGTAGTGTACATAATTCTACTCCTTTTTACCTGGAAATTAAGCTGTCCTTTTTCCTGTCGGGCGTGAATCTCTCTGGCCAAATGCTTCTTCACTTGCTTATCTTCGGGTGAAATGAGGTACATGCTTTGGATTGATCTGCTGTCATTCTAAATACCATGATATCAAATGAATTTCATGGCACTTAATTTTGAAGTTCAGCAGGATACATTGTACATGCATGTGTAATGTACATATGCATAAATGTGTTCTACTGAACAAATGTGACCCTATAGGGGAAATATTGGTTGCGATCTTTTCTTCACAACAAGGGAATGAGACTGATTTTCCTCGATGCGGGTCAATTATTTATTTATTTATTTAACTTTATTTATACGTGGGTAAAACATCGGGACTTAAAGTTAATACTAAAATTGCATTAATTACATTGTCAACTATAAAGATACTAATCTACTATTAATTAAATCTAAAACAACAAAAATAAAAACAATTGTAACAAAGTGTCTGCTTTTCATGAATGCCGTGTGTTTGATTAACTTATCCCGTATCAAAAAGGAAACCCTTGCAGCCGGATTTAAAACTAGCAAGAGTTTATGCTTGCCCCAGATTGGTAAGTAAGCTGTTCCACAGCACCGCACCACTATAGCTGAAACTGTTTTTTAGAAAATTGGTGCGGGGTAGTGGAACAGTTAGTTTTCCTTCACAATTCCTAAGAGAATAGGTAGATATTGCACTCCGATCAGTAAACATTGATTTCAGATAATCAGGGGCGAGACCAATCTAGTTCAAGCTAGTTCAATTAAACACTTTTTCTCGACTGATAAACGTGTTCCCACCATCCGTTCTCCTTAGATGCACACCAAAAAATTAAAAATTTTATTTGTCTTGTCACTTTAGTTTGTTTAAAATGTGTTCTCACCATCTGTTCTCCTTAAATGCACACCAAAAAGTTAAAAATTTTATTTGTCTTGTCACTTTTACAGTCTGTCAGCCATTCATGGTGAACCAGTTTGCAACAGAGTGTTTTTCAAACTTCAATAACAAAACTTTGACAACAACCTTGTATATGGAAAGTACTGTTATGTCAATTAAGATGGCTCTTTGCACAAACCTGAAATGCTTGTATCAAACCCACAACATGAGTGACCACAGCTGCCCTGGAACTACGGAAGTCAAGAAGAAATGAAATGCCTGCCTCTTTGTACCATGACCTAAAAAAATGGAATAAACATTCTATAATTTCATATCTATAACCAATCAGGGTCTGCCATTTCTGTTGAATACTGTAACAGAATGATGTACATTTTATTATTATCATTATTATTATTATGTTATGTACTAATAAAATTGGGGCCAAACCTGGAAAGAAAAGCAAGGTATTTCAAGAGCTTAATGACATCAGCCTGGTTCAACTGCACAAGACTGGGGTAACGCTGGGACGGCAATATCACCAGTGGGTGTCCTTGTAAATCATGACCACCTGCAGCAACAACAAGAAAATACAAATCACATTATTTTACTTTTTGCTGGAAGATAATGTATTAATCAAATATGTACTCTATTATATAACCTTTAACAATCTTTTCTGACATTTATTTAGTGTAACATTTTCTACAGTCATTGAACAGATGTATTTTTGAAGGTCTACTTATGTCACACTGCTTCTACAATCTCTTCAGTTTAGGCCACTGTGCAGTAAACACTTTTTAGTAGGAGCTGATCGAATCCGAAGATAATAAATTACCACTCCTCAGTTACTAGTAAATCTGCTGCAGGCCATTATATAAACCTACATTGCATGATAAAGTTTTCCAATGCATACAGACATGTACCTAGATGCACATTACTTTTGTACACAAGTCATGTACATGTATTTCATATTCAGGTCATAAATATTTATTTTCTGATATTTTTGCATGCATACATGCTTGCTATGGATAGGCTTGATTCAGAAGTTATTTACAGTATATCTCAAACACGAAGGCACTCAATTGGCTTACGCAGCAAACATGTAATTTACAGCCTCAGTAAAGTAGTTAATGACATGCTCAGTGGCTTGCTCACTCTTCACAGATTAATAAGTTTGAATTTGTTCAAGGGTACAACGACAAATGCCTCAAATTTAATTGATTAAAAGTCTCCTGGAGGTGCTTTGCACCACATTATTTAGTAATCTCTTCTCAACATTTGGAAGTCTGATTAAAAAGCTGTCTCTCATGTTTGATAAAAAATAGTTAATAACCTGAAAGGACTGCAATCTCTGATAAAATGAGGCCGTCTTCTGGCATATAGAGCCTCTTCTCTTTAACATATGACCTTGAGCCCATCCCTACAAACACGAAATGTAAAAACATTTGAAGTCAACAATATCAATCACTACAATCCATCAAATATTTTTGCTCACACACGATTGGTCTAAAGGCATCATGTGACTGAACCTGCCTCAATTCAAACTGCAGGGGAATATCCAAGTGATTTAATTGATACCCATTTCCTCAGACAATTTCCATGCTCCCATCATAGGGAAACAATAAGCATGTTCACCTGTTGAAGACTGTAGTTAACACAGTTGAGAGTGTGATGCTTTTTACATACTTTTAAATTTTACCATGATTCATTCTGGCTGTGGCCCTTCTATTTATTCACAAAATACTGTAAGCATATGGTAAGTAACATGACTTTTTTACTTCTTTTGTTAGTTTTAGATTAACACTGACTTGCCATTAATGGATAATATTTATAAATTAATAAATATTAAATAAATAAATAATAAATAAATACATACATAAATAAAATGCAGTGTGATTAGAAAAGCACCCAGCTCAGGCCACTAATTCTAAAGGTTTCTTTTGACCATAAGTAAGTACTTAAAAATTGCATTTTCAGATTTATGATTTCCGGCCTCTGTATAACCTACACTGTACTGTGGACAAACCTTGACAAAAGACATGTAGTCATCGCAAGGCATTTGACATTTTTAAATTATATAAATTCAATGCTATCTGATGATCACTGAATAACTTAGTGGTTGTGGGTAATATTATAAATTTAAAAATCAACTATTCACAGCATTGCACTCCAACTGAGCATGTCACAACAGGTGGCAATGTCATAGTTTTCACCACAGCCAAGATATGCAGCCATGTACATATTACCAGTCAGTGAATAAGATACATGTCCAAACAGTACATGCAGCTACTTGCTAAGAAGAGGTCCCAATCTTAATTGCAGGTTGTATATTAAACAGTAAGTTAGAGTAACTGCTACTAACAGTGGTTGAATATTCATGAATTGGCAAGGCTTTTGTTTAGTTTTTACACTTGCAGGTTCCTCTTGCAGTATGAGGGTTGTACGGGGGGGAGGGGAGTCAATGGCACGTTTCATGAATGGAAAAAATTGAGGATCACAGATACTAAAATTTCGTTTTCCCAAATCACGAAAGTAAGCAAGTAATTAAGTTACTCTTTTTAATAACCAGTGTTCTTACACTAGAAAGAGTGTTTGAAGAAAGAAAAATCGTGCAAGGCTAAGTCAAGGGTCCATATTGCAAATCGCATGTCTATTAGTCACTCTCGATAAACGACTGTAACCATTCCGAGGACTCGCATCTCAAAATCACATAGATTTGAGTGGTGAAATCACGAAAATTGGTGAATAATTCTAGTTCTTCACACGTCAGGCAAAACCTTCAGGTCACAGATCGCGGACAATAATTTCATAAATTCACCTTTCACAGAAAATAAAATCAGCTAATCTCTCATCACACTTGTATGGCAAAATATAAATTAAAGATACACCTACACTGTAGCAACTCTTAGACAGCACTGTCCAGTAAAATTTTGAGACAGTGGTTATATGAAACAATTTTGGCCAAAGTTCTCTGAAACACCTTTTATTTGAAGGAACATTTCTTACCCTACATGTACATGCAGCTTTTCAGCAAGCACAACACAACCACAGTAATGGCCTGCAACTTTGGGGGCTTGGATAGCATCTCTCACAAGGCCTCAAATGAATGGCTTGATATTGACAAATTGACAAAAGAAAAGCTTGTATAGTCAATGTTAACAATATATCTCTGACCAATGAATGATCAAAGCAAGCTGTACTGTGTATGGATGCAATACTTGTGACCATTTTTATCATTGATGATGTTTTATAATGTTCAAATTCCATTCATTTGTCATTTCCAAGTAATTGTGATGTGCAAAGGAAGTCCTGGAGGGCCCTGGCTGGTGGATTTTACAGTTGGGCTTAAGTATTCAAATTCAAAATACAGAAGCACTCCTAAAATTATTGTAGTCATTCATTTTTTTCTTTGTTAATCAGTCGTGCTAGTTAGTAGGAAAATTTTATGGGGCTAGTGAAAGTGACTGGACCATAGCGTGAGGCTCTGCCCAAAAGGGGAGCCTTTTCAGGCTTCAGCTATTTAAAAGGGTACTGGGCATTTCACAAGTGGAGGTATAATTATGAACAGGTAGAGAAATAGGTCATTTAGTTATAAGAATGTTCAATTAAAATATTTCAAAAAAGGTAAGGGGCTGGACCTGGGGGCAGAGTTAAAGATAAAGGCTGCATACAGACCCATCAGGCCGGTGCTTATCTCAGTTTCTGTACCATGAAGCGACTAGGAATATTTCTACTCACCCCTAGATGGGATGCTAGTTCATCACAGGGTTACCCCCAGTTTTAAATTTGCCAGTGACCCATTTGTACATCTGGGGTAGAGAGAGGCACTGCAAGAGTAAAATGTCTTACCCAGGACACCAACACAATGTCCCCAGCCAGATGAACCCAGACTGCTCAATGAGGACCTCAGGGCGGAGCCTCGCGTATAAAACTTTGTAGAGTTTTTTTTTTCGTTTTAAATTTTCTTGTTTTAATTGTTAGACTTGATCCAATGCTTTGCATTGCTTTGTAGAGTTTTTTTTTTTTAATTTTCTTGTTTTAATTGTTAGACTTAATCCGATCTTTTGCTTTTTAATATTTTAGTGTATTTCATATCTCAGTTGGTTTTATATAATCCTTGCATATTTGAGAATCAGTTTCTATACTTTCAATTTTTAACACGTCATCTCTTTATTCTGTAAATGTTTACATGAGGGCCACTGGTTTTTCAGTGATTACTGTTGTGTGCTACCCTCAAATAAATCAAGTTGGTTGGTTATTAGAGTATGCCATCTCCCCAGTACAATCCCAGTTACAGCTTTTTCAAAGGGGGAAGCTGTAAAACTGATTTTCTTTGCACCCTGAATTTAACTTTGCTGGGCTAATATTTTAAATAGTGAATAAAGCAGTTGCTTCAAATACCCTCTACTCATAATGTTTATGTAAGTATTGCCTTAAATCTCATACATGTATTTTTTTGGCTCACTATACCCTAAAGTGAGAGGCGCGGTGGCCTCATGGTTAGTGCGCGTTTCCGGATCGAGCGGTCCGGGTTTGAGCCCTGGCCGGGGACATTGTGTTGTGTTCTTGGGCAAGACACTTTACTCTCACAGTGCCTCTCTCCACCCAGGTGTATAAATGGGTACCGACGAACTTAATGCTGGGGGTAACCCTGCGATGGACTAGCATCCCATTCAGGGGGGAGTAGAAATACTTCTAGTCGCTTCATGCTACAGAAACCGGGATAAGTTCTGGCCTGATGGGCCACTTGGCTCGCATGCAGACTTTACCTGCCTCTGTGGACCTTTTGAGGCTGAACCTAAGAGGTACCAAAACTGCATTTTAACCCCTTCAAAGGGTACAACAAGCACCCCTATCCCTTTCATGAGAGTACCCCCAGGGGTCTAAGCTTGACATGGCAGATTTTCTTAATCTTCTAAAGATACAATATTATTTTCTGGTTTTGACATGCATATGCCAGTACTGTGTAACATTTGTGCTATTGATAATTATGTAAACTGTGCTAGACCTTCTTTCTTCCCTGATAACAGGGCTCAAACCAAAGCACATTTGTCTGCTGACACTGAAAAAATGCCTCCACTAATTTAACTTAGGAAGATAAGAAATAAGTTAAGGCTTTTGCAAACAATCTACTTATAATTATGCTGACACCTACATGCTAACCTTTAATACTCAATTTACGATAAGAATACATTGATTCATCACCTACTCGTGAGATTGGTGTGACATTACGGACCAATTAGGCACGTTTATCAGCATGTTGAAGATCTGCTCCCGTTGCAAAGAATTTGAGACCTACCGCGAAGTCTAACAAAGAATGTATACATACTTCCCTCGCTACATCATGCACAAAACCATGTTTGACACATAGCTTATTAAAGGGCAAATTTGTTTGACTCAATAACAAGCTAAAGATATTACTATGGCAAATTGAATACTGTAATTGCATGAATATAGACTGAATGCGATAATACAGTGCACGATCAAACATTCTCCAGGTTTCGATCATCGGTTTCAATGATAAATTTCCGCGACATTACAGGTCAATCCGAACGCAAAGATCGAGTTTCTTACTCGATTTTTTTTTTCGTCTGTGATATTTTCAAACTTTTTACCTTAGATATGCGGGTAAATATTCTTTGCTGATGTAAGCTTACATGTAAGTGTGCGATCAAATAATGTGTTATGAAATCAAGCTTCGTGTATACTAAAACCCTTCTTCCAACCACATTTACGCAAAGATTCCTCCATCACCTTTACTTGTAAGCTTATATTGAAGGACAGACGTGACTTACCGTCTAAATCTTCAAATCTCAAAATGCGATATTTCTTCTTCCCACATCAAGAACATCACGCCGATTATAATTAGTTCTGAAGTAAACCATGATCGGATTTGAGCCGGAACAAGCTTTACTCACGGCCCGTATATATAGCACGCACAGTGTCAAATCTTTTGAACTTTGACGATTTTTCGATCGTTTCTCCAGAAGCAGAGTGTTCAATGGCTTTTAACCGCGCCTTGTGCATTACAAAAGACGATTCATTGTAGCTGTCAGAAAGTGATGACCTGAAATATGTCCAGAAGTTTTAAAACAACACTAATTACACAAATGACCGAAGCGATCCAGCGACCCGCGCAAAAACAAGCAAGCGGTATGTGGCAAACCGCTCTGTTGTTTGGGTTAAAAATATCCTATCCGGGGAGGGGTAGGTAGTGAGTCGGGTACTCTAGGTACTCCTTGGTAGCCGAGCTTTTAATTTGAACGCCTGACGAAAATCCGGCATTTCGCAATCTCAAGGCGGAATAATCAAACACCGGTAATTTTTTGCGACTTTCAGCACGATTTTTTTTAACTCGTCTTATTGTTTCGAATCAGAGTTTTGATGATCTTCATGGAAGGCAAAGGTAAAAAGGGAATCCCGGGTCGATCTTCATTCTTTCTGCAGTACTTCAATCCTTCTACTACCAAAGGAAAAAGGAATGTTGTGATTTTGTGTTATGCTATGGGATTCATTGGTCTTCATGCTATTTGGGCACACGCGAAAGGCAACAAGACTGCAATAACTGATGGGAATACAGAGGTTCAAACGATAAGTTGATAACATTAACAGCAATGGCCTAAAACAGCAATGGACTAACTGCAGAAGAAGATTCTTACATGTACGCCCGTCGCAATTTTTCGAATTTTTTCGGCAACCTGGCTTCTCATTCAGTTCACGATGACTCAATTTCTCTGGCGAACTTCATCAACGCAGGACAGTAGCTCTAATGTATTACGTTTCGTAGACATGCAGCGATCATAATATCAGCGAACTGCTGAAACTTTATGTTACCACCGTACACTGTAACGAGCCGTTTAAATGTCATGAAATATGTTAAGGCGTCGGCCTTTGTTACTTGAGGGTTACTACACTTACTGATCTGTACTTGTTTCTCTGGACAGTAATATCAACTTGTCAAAACTTTGTTTAATACTTAATTTGGAATTGGTGAAGAAAGCATCAGCCTCATAGCTTTTGTTTTCAGAAAATTTTATATTTATGTATATTGTGTGCGCTATATTTATGGGCTATATTTATTATTATTACAATTGTTATTATTAATTTTGAATAATAATAGAAGTATAGTCTGAAATTATGGACTTAACACTTATCAAACATTCCAACTTCTACTTATGATTGTGAAGTTGTTATTAAGAGGTGAGGAAAAGTCACATAATTTTTGTCTTTTTAACATCTTTTTATGGCAACTAATAAGGATGTTATAATGTCTAATATTTTTTTATTGATAATAAAATCAATGTGCAGGATGAAAGTTATTTATCAGTAGCTAATGGGCTACCTGTGATGTAAATATCATGAATAAGATTGGGTGGTCTGAGGGTTCCTCCGTAGCCTGGCTGCAAATGTCTTCTACATTTATGTTCTTTGCTTCAGGCAGAAAGTGATGTCATCAATTTTCTGCACAAAAAAAACAAAATAATGTATTATACATTGAACTCACCATCTCTTTTCTGATTGGCCAAAAGCGTACAGTAAATTTTCATAGTCAGCGCCTGTGGCATCATCTAGCTGGAGATTATACAATAATCATGTCAAGGACACTCAAGGTCATGGGTAATCATATCATGTATGACTGCAGTGCATGATTTCTAAGGGTAATCATGTCAAGTTTGCGTGCTTTACTTTGCTTGCCGTCAGTGAAGAAGCAAAAACATGACCTCCATTTTTTTTTTCTTTCAATGTATAATAAAGCAATCATTACATTCGGTTTTTGTGATATCCTGAATAATCAAGGTCTCCATATGGGTTATCAGCCTCGGCCTTCGGCTTTGGCTGATAACCCCTACCTTGACCTTGATTATTCTGGATATTACAAAAACCTCATCCAATAATTGTCTAAAATGCCAATATTTAGTCAAAGGGAAATGTTGCAAAATATACGTCAGATATTTTAGTGTGTGAATAAATTCTGTAATATTATCTGTAAGCCGATTTATTTTGGATTATTTATTGAGCCATTTGTTAAATTATGATGTTGTGATATCATGTTGCCTTTTTTTTTTTTTTATCTGATACCATCAGACAGCTATCCTTGATGCCAGACAGGCTTTCAACCCAGATTTGAAAACTGGGCATCCTATACATGCTATTGCCCATGACTACTCTTAAAGCAACCTATGAAAAAGATAACTTTTTCAAGAAAGTGGGCTTCCACAGGATGCCTGGATGTCTATCTGAGTGAAAACCTGATTCAAAAGGCTGTTGCTCTGGTTCCAGTATAAGACTGGGACAGTACAGCGGTCTCTTTATCAACCTCGTTTCCAGGGTTTCTCATCTTCTTGCCCTGCTGGAGTGCAGAGCGAGAGACCTGGGGAGTAGTGTGGGAAGACAGGAGACCCTGAGAACGAGGTTGTCTCTTTATCGTTGGCTTAGCCAGTGGGGCCTTGCCATGAGAAAAGGTGGCCCTGGAGACACATCATTTTTGATTGGCTAGTTTCTTGGACTTAAGACGTTTGCTAATTTAGCACTGGTTTCTGTATGGTTGGTTGATCTAAAAGCATTTGATCACAGCACCTTTAGACCTTCAAGCGTAAAGAAGTTTAAAACTAGCTGTCCTACAACTGACTTTTAACTGACATCCTCCATAACGAATCCTGTCAACTTCCAGTCAGAAAGTTACTTCTGCTTAAACTTCCCTTCGTTTCAATCTTTTTAAGGCTGCCAAGGTGCTGTTATCCAAACACTTCAAAGGAGTTCTTTAATTTCTTAGCCGTTGCTGAGAATGAAAAACAGCATGCAACAAGAATTTTACCTTGACCTTGGGCCAAGCTTGTGTCAAGGCTATCAAACTGTAATGCTCTGTGACAAGAACGCGTTGTATCCTGCATGCTAAACTTCATTGTTCGGTCAGACTTTCTAAGTAAACAAAGTTAAAATTCTGGTTGAGCAATTGTAGATCTAAAATTGAGTGGAATAATTAACACGCAGGATGTTCATACATAAGGAAAGTTGCACTAAAAAGGCTTATATAGCTTGGGTCAGTTTATATATTGTGCGGGAAAGATAAAATTCAGAAGTCGTTCATAAGAGAGAACACTTAAAAAGTTTTCAACTTGAAGTAGACAAAGATATGTAAATTACTCAGTGCTGTATCAAGTTTGGGGAGTTTTTCACACCGTTAATGCGTTCTCAGTAACCTTCGCCGCTAAAAATGAACCAAAGTTTTCCATTTGCTGTTTATTATTATTTTTTTTTTTTAGAGCGCGGTATTTTACCTTCTTGAATACCATTTAATTTGTTGACAAAGACGATCTAGGGGTCGTTATCATTTAAAAGCTTTTCAAGAACAAGGGAAACAAAAGCATCGATCTTTCTTTTGTTTTCCTTCCCGCCCCCCATCGATCTTTCGCTTTTTATCGACTCTTGTATTCTTTGTCGCTTCTCAGGCGATGTTTACGTACTATAAATGAAATCTTTTTCTTAGTGATCCACCCCCGCCATATTTATGCTAAATTTTATTGTTTGTAGGTACTTAGGGTAATGGACTGCGACCAAACATGAAAAGCGGTGAAGATTAGGTTTTCATTCTTTCATTCAGTGACCATTATTGACTCCAGAAAGAGTATGCAAATATGGTGCGTGAAGTCGATAGTCATTAACAGCTAAATCGTACATGAAAATATCTTGCTGTTTCGCTGGAAATCATCTCAAAATTTAAATGATATCAGTGCCAATTTATTCAATTACAAGATTGTCATGTTAGAGGGTTTTTCATCCACTTAACAACAAAAATCGGCGAGGCAGCTCTTCCCGTTTTTCCGCCGTCGCAACACGCTTCGAAACGAAAGTTTACGTCAATTGTACCTGTGAATTTCCCATTCAGCGCGGAAGATGGCTAGTTGAGGAAGTGCTGATGAAACGCTGTGATTTTAAGCAGCAACGGCAGTGAAACATTTTGGTTTAATTTGTGGAGGGCTGGTTTCCGAAATGAAAAGCTTTGAAATATTTCGCAACAAGGACCCCCAGGTATCAGCGTGGCTACAAAACAATGGTTTTCGAAACCGGCGATCGAATGGCCTCCAAGAGAAAGGAGAAAAAGCAGTACAAAGCAGCAAGAAGCAAGAAGAAAATGACGCAAAACATAAGGAAGTCAAGTTTAGCATTGGCAAATACATGCACAGTAGAATCCCTTCTTTAGCTTCCAAGCACACAATCCCGGAATTGAGAAGTAATATGACTGCAGAGGCGCACCTGAAAAATTTGGACGAAATCCCAGTGGCAATATCGTCTCAAGCAGTAAAACGAGTTGTTTATCAAGAGAAGTCCGAGCCCGCACAAACGTTTACTAAAAACGCGGAGGGTCCTAAAATAAGACGTTTTTCTTGCCCTCCAATTAATGAATTACATAATGACCACACTGTCAAAGGCCGTCCCAATTTATCACGAAGGTATTCTTCTTTCTCCTCGTCTTCCGATAGACCCTCGAACATTCCAGTGCAAATTCGTAACAATAACGTACGGCTTCGTAAGTACAGTTGCCCGGAACATTACATTCCAGCAAGAATACTAGAGAGGGATCAGAGAGAAGATCATGGAGAATTAGAGACATATGAATTTGGCAAAAAGACCATTAATGCTTCTAAACAACGTTTCTCAGTTTCTTCAAATCAAACATCTGGAAGAAAGTTACGCGAACAAACTATTGACCATCAAAAACACGCTCTAAAGGGAAAATCGATTCTGGACGCTGAAATACCAAAGGACAACACAGTAAAGAAAGATTTTAAAGATTCACTCTTTGTTACAACTACCGATATAAACGCAAACGAGATTGTTCCTAATTCAAGAGGGCAAATGTCTGGTTGTTCGTCAGAAAGCAGTGACGAAGATTTAGGTTTCACTCTTTACGAAGAAGAGTCTATGCGGAGTTACAGTTTGGAAGTTCAGCCTAAGTCGACGAGGAATAATTTTCCTTCCAGTATGTATAGTAGAAGAGGTACTATGCTAACATGGCTGGGAGAAGTAAATAGAAATAATCCACAGTTTTGGAGTTAGCCTGTGGTATAATGCGAATCTTCGTACGCTAAATTTTACTGTAAACGGAACTATAGATTGTTCGGCCAGCTGCTGCAGCCGCCTCGTTAGATACCCAGTGTGGAAGTCGTTTGAAACACATTTGCCGGTTTTTAAAATGAAGTGCCATTATATTACGTTTGTATTAGGCTCTTAAAAACAACTCTTTATTCAAAGACTGAAACTGAATTGTACTGTACATTCTGCTTACAGTAATGACCAAGTTTCCTGCCTAATTATATAGCTCCATCGAAATCCAATATTGCCAACAGACCTATTTTTTATTAATTTTTGCCAACTGTCCAAATTTAAAATAAATTGGATAGTTTTTGCTCGAACGTTTAGTTTAGCTTTGAAAAAACTGTCCAATTTGAGAAAAATCTGGATACTTTCCATCAACCAATGAAATGTCAAGATAAATAAAAGAACCGAGTATTCGCCAATCAGGTTGCAGCTATTACCACTGCTATCAAACGTCACCGAGCGATTGTAGCTCGCTAAGTTTTCTTATGTTAATGGCGGAATTTCCCGACTTTTCTCTCCACCTTTTTGACGTCTAAACTTTCAAATGGAGTCTTCAGCTAGGTTTTCAGAGAGAGATGCTGCTGATTTACTCGAGATGAGGGAGAATAATCAGAACAAGAACACTCAAAGAAGCAAAAAAAAAAACTGTGTTAAAGTGGTTGACCTGTGACGTGCTAAGCAAAGCGAAGTGAGAAATGCTGTACTTTAGAGGATAAAATATTTCCCTTGTTCATCTGTTTTTGGATCCTATATAATTAATTGGTAATAGGACTACATGCTTGACCAATTTGAAATAATTGGATTCAAAAAATTCCTCGGACTGTACTGCCAAATTGGACCCGGCCTATACGGCCTCGTCCAATTTTGGCTGTCCTCAGAATTTTTTTCATCCAATTATTTGAAAATTGAACAGCATGTAGTCCTATTACATATACAAATTGCAAACTTTCGCTTCGCTTTCCGAGGAAATCTGGCACCGTACTTCGTAAAAAATTAAGTCCCGCTGAAGAAGGACAAATAATTTTTATAGGCGGGCAAGTAATCAAAGCCCTTAGACCTTCTGTATGTTCAAAATATATACACTGAACATAGCTGCAAAATGTAGAGACTGATTTCGTCGGCGCGGGGGCAGTGATCGATAACCCTTCAATAACTCATTGATAATTAAAAACTAACTTCTCATTACAATGACTCGTACAAGCCAAAAAGAGGCGCAGGAGCATGACAACAAAACGTTTGTTATTCTTCTTCCTCGTAAATCTCAGTTTGCACCTTCTTCTGCGTGAAAACCTTTAATTAAGAAGTATTTTAATAATGCACACATGCAAATTTATAACTATTACTTTTGTTTATGACGCTAGTCAACTCCAAGGAACTGCGCTTTTCTTAGCTAAAAATCATAAAACACTATTTCATTAATTTTTTGCCTCGATATTTCAACGAATTTCGACTTCTGCCTCAGGTGTTGCAGACATCATTGCTAGATAGCGTGTAACGCCTGTTGTGCGGTTTAAGTGATGAACGCAAGCCAGTTTAATAGAACTTGTTAATGCTTGCTAAAATTTGCCAGATTTCCAAAATGTTAAATGTTAGAGTTTGTCTACACTGTGAAAATGAGGTTTGAAATCCAATCCACCGTAGGAAAAAAGATGGCGGCTGTATATTTTACCAAAATGCCTTGTGAACCTAACACAGCCTAAAAGGCACAAAGATAGCCAAATTTTTACAGTTTTTGTCCCTATTCCAAGGACATTAAGTAGCCTAGGTTTGAAGATTTTATAAGGTTTTTGTTCGTTTTTAATTTATGAACGTTGTTAAGGTTTTCGTGCTCTAAGAACTATGGGTAAATGTACCAGTCGCCATCTTTTTTCCTACGGAGGATTGCGATATGCCTTGTCATATGGCCGTCCTTACATCCTGACTGTCGAGTTCGCCGCGCGTGTCCTATTACTCCAACTCGCGTGTTATTCAAGTGTACTCGCAGGCTAGGGCTGCCACGCCAGCTATGTCCTAAACAACAAGTGGGTCGCATTTGATATGTTGTTGAACTCAGGTTTCGGAACTGATTATGCCGTAATAATATAGATCATAGCGTCCTTGTTTAGGGTCGAAGTTACCGCAAATATATCGGCTTTTACCCATCTTTTAACCTCCCTTTCTTTTATCGATGGGGATTATGACTCTGAAATACCTTTTTTGGTCACAGTCAAAAACGTGAGTTCCTTTTGTCGCATTGCGATTTATTTTCGGTAAATATATTTTGTTCGTTTGTCATTTGCATGAGTGTAGGATTTGGTTTGTCTATTACCAGAAATGATTCGATTTAGCGTTCTCCTTCCAATTCCGATTGATCATCGCACCGCAATGATCAATCATGTCTTCATCTTTTTCCGCAGTTCAAATATATGATCTTTCATATATCATTTGCATAATCTGTCATTGATCCATGAACTGAACATCTCACATCATACACCATATTTTACTGCCGGAGCAACTGTCTCGGCGGGTCTTTGTTTCACGTGAGCCAAGATACAATTACTTTAAACAAAGATCCCTCTGTAGTTTTGTAAGCGCCCTCCCTTCAGCTCTCAAAATAAGAAAGCACTCCCGGCATCATGTCGAATCATTACTGTACGGTCACGAATGGCGAGACCTACATATGTCCTACATGACGGCTTTACCACATATGACGTTTTTTTCTAAACTTCTGTCAACGTTGAACAAGTCTGATCTGCAACTGTCAGCCGACCTGAGTTTCTAAATTAAACTTCCACTGTTTACAAGTATATAAGCGAGTCTACTATGGCCAAGAACATATTTCGACCGAAAGCTAATTTTCTCCTACTCAGTATCTTGGAACCACCATTCTTTTGTGTTATGCAAGCGCGACCAAGCAGAACAAAGCAGCTCAGAGGCAGCTTTTCTTTTAAACACAAGGTGATACAGACGTTCATTGGCTCGCCGCAATCGTCTCCATGATGGCCTCTTGACATATGACTGGAAACTAGTCAAGTCCGTCCAAGAGTCACCAGCCGGCAAGGGGATGGAGAAGCGCAGGGAAGGGAGGGAAGGCGGGGAAGGGGGGATACGAACGTTTATTTTTGCCCTTTCATGCTTGGAAGTTTTATCTTTCCGGGTGGACTTATTTCCGAGCCATTTCTTCTAAATATTGAACCGTCCCCGAGTGAAGTTTTCTGCATGTCGGAATACCGCGCAAGACAGGCACGAGCGGCTTGGCAATGGAAACGACAGCGCAATAAACGTTTCATGGAAGAATGAAAGGCACGTGTGATGCCGGGGAGGTGGGGAGGGGGGAGGATTCCCATATAAAATGGACGGTGGTGCTCGTCGGAAAGTTTGTAAAGAATCTCCAAGAGTATCAAGATCTGTCTTGTGGGCGTGGCTTGAAATGTTTTTCACCCCTAAGACAAGAACAATAATTGAACAAAAAGTTCATAACTCACATTACTGGACACGCAGCCGTAAATCCGATTGTTTCTCTTATCATTGTCTATTCGCTGTTGGTATAAATCTAATAACTTATTACATGAAATTTTCGCGACACGTTAATTTCGCGAATTTCGCGGTTTAAAAAAATCGCGAAATTTAAGTGACGCGAAAATTTAATGTCGCAAAATTAACAAAATTAACGGACGGACAGTCACGTGACAACCAAAATGTTTTGGATCGATGGGTTACCAAATTTTCTAAGGTATGGGGCTCGGCTCGCACGCCTTCGGCGCACAGGAGCTCCGCTACTAGCGTTCTATCACGAATGAATGAATGAATGAATGAATAAATGAAGGACTATTTAAGTGTCAATGGTTTTTACTCGCTCTCGTTTTTCTATTACGCGATAGAAATCTCGAGCTCATAATCTAATTGTTACATAGAACACGATCGTTCGTGCATTGCCTTTGAAATGGCAGAATATTTTTGCCCTCGCCCACGCTTTGAGAGTGACAGTCAACTAGGTTCCTAGATCCACCTTCTATTGAATGACAAAGCGAATCAGTGGGGATCAGTGGGGAAGCATTCCCATCTCTCCTTTTGATTTCTGCTCGCTTTCATACATTTCTCAACGGAGCATCCACAGCTGAGAAAAGAGAGAGCAAGCTCCCATAAGAAAGTGGACACTCATCTAAACTCAGAAACAGAGGCCTGTTGTCAGGCTAAACAATGAAAAAGAACCACACTTGGCCACTGAAATCATTTCAGGACTCTGTCCAAATTTTATTGCTAGGCAGACTCACATCAGATGACTGTCAACCTGAGCCAGCCACTGTGTGCTGGCTAACAGTGTTCACCTTTACAATACCACTTATCACTTCACAATGACTGCTTTTTGAAGGCTTAATTTTTTTTTTGTACAAGCATGAGGAAATTTAGTATTAAATTCCGTTCTTTTTTCTGTGCATGGCATTCAAAAGCCGAAGCGATTACAACAAAAAATGTAATCTGCAGAGTTAAAATTTCTTGCACCCTCTGAAATAAGAATAAATTTGGCTTTCTGTTTACAAAACACGAAAGCCAGTTAAGTTTGCTTCTGATATTATTTTAAAAGTGTTCGTATTATTTTCGGGGGGCGGGGAGGAGAAAGGAGGCCATGTATTGTATTTTTTGGGGATGGCTATTTACTATAAGTAATAGAGTTTTGTGTTTTGAGAGGAGGGGGAATGGAGAGAAAGAGAAAGTGAGAGAAAGAAATAGAGAGAAGTCAGGAGGCTTTGGAGAGGACACTGGGCTAGTCCCCTCTTTCTTCTTCTTCTTCATCCTCTTCATCCTCCTCCTCTTCATCGTCTTCCATCTTCTTGACGAAGTCATCTGACAAAAGATGAGCTCACATTTTATCCGCTATTTACCATCATGTAGTTCCAGAAAATATCCATACTTCCCCCACAGAAGTGATTTTTTCAAAGACTCCCCACCCCTCTGGAAATTCCAATTAAGCTTCATACATTTCTTTAAATTTTTAGGTCTTACAGAACTCCTCATTCACGCCCTCACCTCCCAGGAAATTCTAATCCCTACACTGGGGGAGAGTATGGATATTTTCTGGAACTGCACATTTTCCCTCACATGATTGGTATGTGTAATTAAAAGACATCACAATTTTGAAAAATAAGTTCCCCCGTCAACGAACACTTTTTGTTAAGTTACTAAAAACAATAATAATAATATGTATGGAAAACAAACATACAGACAAACAAATGGAATGTTTAATCACTGTCAGTGCGAGTGCCTAACTCACAAACAAACTAAGTGGTGTATTTCATTTGTACATTGTGTTAGCATAACGATATGCACATGACTACTGTAATATAACCTCAAAACCAGGGATGACAAGAGGATGCCCCCTGCAGTGATTGCAAAAAGTAAACATTTCATCCTAGAAGCACTTTAAACAAACAACAATGGTATTTACATTATATATTTACATTCAAGTATATCTGATAAACAACAGCTAACAATCTCTAAAGTATAGGACAACTTTGCACGACTGATAAACTTGGTATAACCTTCAGGTTCAACACATACATGCAGAGCTAAGAATATAAATTTAATCAGATTGCAATGGACTGGTACATGTTCGACTCACCTATAATATCCCTCATGTTTACCCACCCTCTTTTGGGTATTGTGATCGAATTTCGATAATTGGCTGTTACCTGGAAAGGAAAAAAGTAGATGTCATTAGACATGTAAAAATAAATAAACAGCTAGAAGTTACTAACTACATCAACATCATCTCCTGGGAATTTATTTGCTCAACACTAAATTCTCCTTTAGTCCCAAGTCTCAACGCCATTTTAAACTCATGATTGTGACCAAGCAACGTAGGAGTTGTGGCGGGTGACAAGTATATCAAAACTGGCTCATGCAGTGTTCACTTTGGTAACAATCTCTTGCTTCTGAAATGAGGTTTATCTGGGTGGTAACGAGAGAGGGGGTGGCTGCTAGTGCTTAACAATAACACACAAGGAAGACAACTGGATCTGACTAATAATAATCTATTAAAACCAATGCAATTAATATACATTACTGGCAAAAAATTTCAGATTATTTTAATTTCACACAAAAAAGTGCTGGAAATTAAATCGCCTGAAATTTTTTAGCGTATGAAATTTTACGTGTGTGAAATGTTAACAGTACTGTATAAAACTTTAAGGTACAGTAGCTCTAAAGCTCTTAGTTTCCTTTATGGTCGCGAACTCTAGTTAAGAAACTGCTTGAGATGCGTAACAGCTTGATAAAATTGGAGTTATTTTCTTGTTGGTGCAGTTGATTCAATCTAATTTGTGTTTTACAGGCGTGAATTTGCTTAAGTTATGTTCCAGCAAAGGTCCCGAATTTCTTGTCCTAAATTTGTCCAAAATGAGATAACAAGTGTCTGAAAATTAAACTTCCTTTTTTTCAAGTAATTTTTTTTGCAAGTAATGTATTCCTTTGTGCACATTTGAGAAAATGCCCCTGTAACCATGTCTCATTCTTAGATCCATGCTGGAGAAAAAGAGACCATTTGCAGTCAGTTTACTGCCCAATATAAAGCCATGTGCTTACCTCGGAAATCCTCAAATATACTCCTCTTGCGTTGCTACCAACATCAAAGTAAAAACGTTTTTGTTCCACACGCTGCTCACGTGAAGGGGGTAAGTCACTTGATACCTCCTCTGAAACAAAAAGTGTGAAAAGAATTAACCAGGATTGCACAAGAGTTACAACTGGTTCTTATGAAAATATATAGTTAAAGAATTGACATTTAAATTATTGGTTGGGGGAAGGGGTCCGTTCCCTTTCTGCAAGATATTAGAAATAAAGCAGATATTAAATAAATTTAATTACCAAACATTAACTCAATGGCCTTAAAAATATTACATAAGAAAGTATCAAATCAGAGACACTTTGGAGAAACATGTTATATAATATAAATTAGTGAAATAAGAAGCCAACAACATTTTGCCTATGAAGCATTATTAGGGTCAAAATTTAATGCATATTATGTTATGGTGTTTTGTATTTTATTTGGCTACACTGATGAATTACGTTCGAACTTTTGATCGAATTATGTTCCACTCTTTTGAATTATGTTCGGAAGTTTGAACTTATTATAGAATACTATTAAACCGTTTGTAAATTATGTTCGGCTTTTAAGAGTTATGTTCGGAATGTTTAGCTTATAATTGCTTTGGTTGTTTTCTTGATTTATGTTTTGAATTATGGAATGCAACTTCTTTGAATTATGTTCGGCAAGTGGATTGGAGCCTGGCAGCAGGAAACTCACGAGCAGTCCTGGGACGAGTAAATTTTCCTGCACTTTCAATAATTTATTCCAATTATTACCAGTGTTGGTGGTATGGTGGACAACACAATCACTTTCGAATTGGAGCTAATTGGGCAGACATGCAAGTGATATAATCGATTTGATTGAATGAAGCTCTTGTCAGAGTGATTTTCAACAATTCCGCCTTCACTGGTTGTACAATTGTGCGTTACAGCGATCTCATTCCATCTGGAGAAGCTGTAATGGCCGTCACTCACGAAGCCATGGAAGTTATGGGACAAGGTGAAACAAAATGATGATTTTAGTCAGTCCAGTGTCTCGTTTCAAGCACAGATTACTGGTACTAGCGAAAGATAAAGACCACGCTTTATTATTTCAAAGGGTCAGCTCAAGTTTTCATTAGACTTGGGGTTTAAATCCAGAGAGATCGCATCTCTGCTTGGTGTCAGCGGAAGCACTGTTAAATGGAGAATTCCTGAGTATGAAACTTTTGTTAGGCAAAGATATTCAGATATTTCTGATGAAGCTTTGGATAGTGTTGTGGAAGGATCAATGAGAAAATTTCCAAATTGTGGCTATAAGAGGGTATTTGGGGCTATATGTCTGCCCAATTCGAAAGTGATCTGAGTGATTGACTCGTCCGCCATATTGATTTGAACAGCACACCAACACTGGTAATAATTGGAATAAATTATTGAAAGCGCAGGAAAATTTACTCGTCCCAGGACTGCTTGTGAGCTTCCTGCCACGAGCCTCCAATCCACTTGCCGCACATAATTCGAAGAAGCCGCACTCCGTAAGTCAAAACATAAATCAAGAAAATAACCAAAGCAATTATAAGCTAAACATTCCGAACATAACTCTTAAAAGCTGAACATAATTTACAAACGGTAGTATTCTATAATAAATTCAAACTTCCGAACATAATTCAAAAGAGCGGAACATAATTCGATCAAACTTTCGAACATAATTCATCAGTGTGGCCGAATAAAATACGAAACACCATAACATAATTTGCATTCTAATTTTGACCCTAATAACGCTTCATATTTGCCATCCTCATGACATGACAGCATTATCAACAAAAATGTCATTGTCAAGTGGGATTAAGTAATTAAATGAATGTAATATATAATTTACAAAATCAATATAAATATGAAGGGTTTTTTTTTGAAAGGATTCTTCAAAAGGTACTCAGTTTACTGTTATCACATTTGCCATTGAACAGATTGAACTACATTCTGTAGGTCTACAACAAAAGATCCTTGGTTGGATTTTATGGCAATGGTTTCCCTGCTGACCTAAAATTGCACTTTGAAAATCTGATATACACTGGGATCTGCAAGACTAACTTGCAAGCCATAGACTGACCTAATTTAAAATTTACTCAAGGTGATGGGTGGGGTAGAGGGCAACGGACAGGTGGAGTAAATTACACAAAATTAGAGTCACAGCCAGAGACATGAAAAATGAAGAAGCCACTCCACTTTCTGTGAAGTGACTTCAGATAATTTAATCACAAACAGCTGAATATTAGCACACATGTTAAGGTGAATTCACCAACCTTCTTCTGAGCCATACTCCTCAAGCACCTCAGAAAGTGCATTTCTAATATCCACAATGCCTTGAGCAGGAACAGCAATATTAGTGCGACCTCCACGGCCGTATGTCCCAGTTTGATTGATCTGTCAAAGCAGAGTTGTGTTAGAATGTTTCAAGGCTTTCCATGAATGATTGTCATACAATATGTCAATAGACTTTGTCTACAGGTTAGCACTATTACACACTTGCTTCAACTCAAGAGCAGAAGGCTGTCAAAATTGTGAATGTTCTCATGCAAGTATGTGTGACTGTTGAAATCTGATTTTGTAGTTCTTATTTGCATGTTACCCATAGTCAGCTTAACAACTGTAATTCAAGCTTCGGAATTCTTGAATGAAGGGCTTGTTTTATGCGTGAAACTCTTCTCTGCAGGCTTTTTGCCAGGATTTGAAAAGTGGGCGTCCAAAATGCAAAATAGGGCCTGCTCCAATGAACAATTTATAAGGCAACATATGAAAAATAAAACAATTTTCTTTAAAAAGTGGCCATCCACAGGACTCCTGGATGCCCATCAACATATGCCTGATTTTTATCTGGAATTTCCTATTTAGGAGGGCATTTTTAAAAAGCTACAGTACTAGAAGCCAGCCTCTTATTTGCCAGGTATACTGCTTTTATCAATTTGGGAATCAAAATAACCATTCTTCAGGAAAAGTACTGAAGACACTAACACAAACCTTGAGGAACTTTCCTCTGTTATTTTCTTTGAGGTCAAGATAATACATCCTGTTGTTTGGACCTCTGATGCTCTCGCTACAAAATAAAAAAAGAGACAGAGAGCTACATTCAATCACAAGCAGCTGAGAAACAGCTGAATATTAGTGCACGGTTCTCTCAGACTGACCAGTAAGAGCCAGCACTGAGCATTCAGAACCTCCCAAACCAGAGAACCCTGATTGTACTGTTAACTGTATAAATTATTTCATGGGTTCTAAAAGGTATGTTACACAATGAGGAAGACCATGTCGATGTAAAGTGCATATTATGTAGTACTGTTAATTCACCCATGCTACAGACTAAGACATAAAATCAAGCAGGGACATCTGTCACAATGAACGATTGCTACTATACATGTCCTTTGTACACATGGACATGTGCATGTATGTAGGTTTTTTGTGAAAGTATCCACTGATTGATTTCCAACTAGGAACTGCACTGGTGGAGCACCCCAGAATAACAGCGTATACTGACAGTAAATGATGTAACTTGTCATTTTACCTCATCAAATTGCCAGATTCCTCTGATTCTTCATCACGTTTCGGTGCTAGAAACAAAAAGTTTACGAGGTAAGATGAGTCTTTTTAGCTGGAGGTTCTTCGAGCACCATGGCAAACTAACACCAAGCCTAGGGCTCCTCCCCAATAATTGTGGATGCACCTATGCTATTGTTGCCAGCTGCACCACTATTATAATGATGTAAGGAAGGTCAGCAACTGATTGATAAGAGTATGCAATTGTGTCATTGTTAAAAGAAATCTTATTTGAGAAAGGAGTTTACACGAGGTTCTTTTGAGTGTGCAAGAACTGCAAGCAATCATGAATTAAAATAAGAGTGTAAATCATGACACAAATTATGAAACAGTGACATGTATGTACATGTAACTGAGATGTACATGTACTATCAAGATAGCTTTTACCTTGGGCAAGGAAATTTGCAAAGGCTGTTAGCTTGGTGCAGAAATCCCGAGCCACGCCCATGGTAAATATTACCTTGCTTTTTCCAGAACGGTTAACAGAAACCTGCAAGATATTAAGTTAATCACATTTTTATACTTCTAACAACATTGCAATGTACCTAGCCCAGAAATTATACTGTCTAATTACTTATTCTTTTATACATGTGCCAACTGTTTCACAGGAAAAAAATAAGAAAAAACTAAACAGAACAGAACAAAAAACAAAAACTAACTAAAGGGAAATTTAAACCTTCTGCAGATTCATTTTTGAATGTTTTGAGCACTAGGGCAAACATTAAGCACTAAAAATATAAAGCTAAATGTAACCAGATTTTTTCAATGGTTTTGTAATTCCTACAGTGCACCCGTCAAACCAAGAAGAGGATTGTAACTCTCACAAATGACTGGAAGTTTGTGTTATACCATTGATTACTTGAGCGTCAACTTATATAATAAACACATGTAGCAGGTAGTGTCAATCCATCAATGTGCAAGTGCTGGCAATCATTACTAGAAACCTAAGTCCATTTCTTTCATCTAGGCTGTTGGTACTACATACAATGGGAAATAATGAATAATCAAATCCTTTCCAGCTGCAAAAAGAGACTTGTCGCAAGGGTCATCATACATAGTCACAAATTAAACCTTGGCTGAGTGTGATTTGTTAAATAATAACACGTGATTTGTCCTATATTTAGGGATTTTGGATGTGTGACAACCTGTTAAGGGTTGATTCCAAAATATCCATACCCTACCATACTAGATAACAGCCAAAACTTGTAGACATTCAAACAGCTCTACTCTACTTTCAAGTCCTCCTAATACCACAGCCCTTCAAAACAAATAAAACTAATAATAAGGTGGATTGATTAAAATTTAAAAGAGAACCGCAGAGGTAAAAAATGTTACCACCCGTAGGAGACAAACTTAACAACAGAGTTTGGAGTGCAGCGCATGTTACAAATAAAGGTTACTGAGAGATGTTCATCATAACTTCATAGACCAACCAATAGAATTACTCCATCAGCAGACTACTGGGATTCAGAAATGCTGTATAAAACCATTGCAGTCTCTTTTCACTCGTCTTCAATGCCCGCACTACTTGCGGCTTGTGGCTTTGCAAGTCATACTCGCACACTCATGACCGCTCACTTGTTTCACGTTCTTTCACACAGATTTTTGAGCAAAAAAAAAAAAAACTGCTCACAGTCTAACCTAATTCTGAATAACAGAGTTGCTCAAATTGACATAAATTAAATTATATTTAAGCATAATTGCCAACTGCTAGTAGGATGATAGATTGTATAGTCAATCCTGAAAAAAAAAAAAAAAACACTAAAAAAACTATCCAGTACCAACTGGAATTTATAAATACCTCATTGTTTTTCATAGAAGTGTTTGAAGTAATAATATCTTGGGTATACGTGTACTGTCATTTATATCAAAGCTCTGAATGTCTGTGATAATTCAGATAACTGGCCTTGATATTGGATTTCATCATTATAATCACTAGGTTAATATCATTTTTGAGAACACCTCTCAAAGCATAGTAAACAGGAAAAGCTGTTGCCACATCACAAGAATTTTACATACTCTAACCTGGTAGCCTGACTGGCGTTGCATGTACCAGGAATTAAAATAAAAAGGTCTACCAAGAAAATAATTTTAAAAAGATCCACCGGAAATAAAGACGTTCCCACACAAATTTCATGTAAAACTTTTGGAATGATTGCCTTTGGTATCTACTGGTAAATGGCTATCTTCATGTATCTTGCAAATTTTAAGCCTCAAAAATTTTGAGGCAGGACTCAATAGCTTCAGGTATTTTTAAGAATAGTTGAATTGTAAATTCTTATGAATAATTTAAAATGAAAGTCTTTATGATAAGGTTCCTTTGTTCTTTTCAGTAACATCCCAGACAATCCATAACACAGAGTTATCTTCAAAAACAATGGCTAGATTGAAAGAGAAGTGAACTGTTTGGAAGAATTCCGAGGAAATTTCATCCCTGGATTTTATATGTACCCCGGTTAACATTCTAAAGTCAACGTAAAAAAACATTACACATAATGTTTATTCATTTCATAACATCTGATTTCCCAAACTGGTAAATGAGCAGTAAAAGAGAAACCTCACTAACGTATCGTCACCGAGTAAATATATTGCATTTCTATTTACTTGAAACACAGTTGAATTCCCTAATATCGATGTCAATTTACGTTTTAGAGGCACAGACACTATTCTAAATTACAAATCGCTAAATTACAATTAAAATCACCATAAATTCAAGTTCAGGCATGTCAAATTGTACAAGATAATATTTAGCTAACAAGAGCTTAAAATTCGTGAACAACCGATAACCCTTCAAAACTTTCGACCAAATCGAGCCCATTTCGAACAACATATTAAATAGTAACTATGCATTGCGCAGCAAGATAACATATTTTACTTCTGGTTTCCACCAAAATATGAGAAATCTAAGAATTCAGGTAAATCATAATGTCATGGAAATTTACATAATTAGTTCCTGAGAAAACGTTTTCCTCAGCTGGCAGGATTTCATGCATGTAGAAAAAGTAAAATAGAATTCAAACACAGCATAAGCCTAACATTATTTTTCCTTCCGAGCTTCGTTTTCTCGCAATAAGTTCAATAATAAAGTACTTGCTGATTAAGGTCTGAAAAGGAACAAATAAAAACGTGGAAATACTACCTACAATAGCAGAACAAGCTAGCGGCCTGCCAACACAGCTGAATAATTGATAATCAGTGATTTTTATCGTATATATCAAAACATAGGCTTCCTTTTGGAGGAGAAAATATTTCCTGCTCTTTACGACTGGATACAAAAAGCTGTTTTTCAGAAAAATATATCAAGTGCGAAAGCTAGAAATGGCATATATAACTAGCACGTATTACCAATAACAGTACATTTTGTGTGTACATACCTTATTTATCACACTACAGGAAGTCCCGGCCATTTAAATTCAAACCCGAACCAAAAAAAAAAAAAATATCCAAGAAACTCCAGTCACAAATTGCACAGAGATTTGCAAATTACCAACTCATAACGGGCTATTCTAGGTCTTGCCAAAAATAATTATATGTAGAATAGCTTTAGGAGCCTGACAGACTGTAAAGACACCCTGCCAGGTTTTGGTTTTCGCTCTCTCGGATATTTTCTCTCCACTCTTTTCACACCTTCCGTTGCGCCGATAATTCAGCTGAAATAAATAATTGCAAAGACAGTCGAAGACAGCCCACTCAAACGCCCGCGTTAGCTTGTTTACGGTATTCCCAAGAAGAGGACATTATCTGGTTAAAAACCACGGCGTAATGTAGCTTCAGCGAAGGTGCAACTGCCTTTCTTCGACGCCGGCAAATGGATTTTATTGTTTTACGACTAACCTCTGCAATTTTGATGAACTTGCCACGACGATTTTGCTTCACATCCACGTAAAAACGTTTGGATTGAATTTTCAGCGACTTGCTGAAAAGTTCCGTGTCGCCTAGCGGAAGAAAAACACAAAGTCAGAAACATTTGCGAAAAATTTTCGCCGCATAATAGCGAAGACTTAGCGACCGGAGGTAGAAGAGCCTTCGAAAGCTGTCAGGATGTGCATCTTGAAAACGATTTTTTTCCTTCCTTACACGACCGCTCCAAACTTAGCCTTCGCGAAAATGACACATAAATTCAGGCTGTTTTTTTAGCTTTCTTTACCTCGACCATCCTGTCCTTCGTCCGCATATTCCCCTCCGTTCGCTCCCTCACTCGCAGCCATTCTTCCTTCTCCTACATCAGCCTCGGTGTTCCCGTGCTCGGCACCAGCCATCTTGAGTGCGCACGCACCCAGACCCCCTGCACTATTTATTTGGGTGAACGGCACTTCCTAATATGGACGTGGTCCCTGGTAAGATGGGTCAAAGGGGAATTAATTTGCCAGCCGAGAAAACCCCCAATGTGGGAAACCCGCAGAAAACCAATACCAAGGAAAGACGGAGAATAGCAACAACGATCTTTTAAATTTGTAACGTTTTTAGCTTCCTCTATGTCTGTAAACTTTGAGCTAAAGGGAAATAGCGATATATAAATGAAGTCTTATTATCATCATTGTTATTATTATTATTATTATTATTATTATTATTATTATTATTATTATTATTTCGCAAAAGATGACAAAGTTGCCATCTATTATCATCGCTTACTCTGGACTTTTAGATCAAATGATTAAAGCGACTAATCTGTGTCGCTAACTCATCAAGCCGGCTTTTTTTTTATACTGACTTGCTCACACTGATCAGAATGGTAGCAAGATCGTTTATATTTCAGAGTTAGAAATTG
Organism: Orbicella faveolata; assembly: GCF_042242905.1. Taxonomy (NCBI): domain Eukaryota; kingdom Metazoa; phylum Cnidaria; class Anthozoa; order Scleractinia; family Merulinidae; genus Orbicella; species Orbicella faveolata. The sequence goes on from NW_028301576.1 coordinate 5,379,082, forward strand.
TCATTTCACGTTTCCCTATTGAGGAAAACTATGAGGGGTATGAGAGGGGTGGAAGGGGAGAGAAGATCAAAAAGGCTATATATAAAATACACCAGGGGATTTTTCTCATGTGTATTATTAATAATGCCAAAAGGTCTGGATAGTAGCAGACATGTTAAAATTTTTAGAAACAACACAACGTTTTTCAAAAACATGTTTCAACAGAATCTTCTGTCATCTTCAGTTTAAATTACAAAGTACAGAGTTGAATATATAGTGTATGTATTCAACTCTGTACTTTGTAATTTAAACTGAAGATGACAGAAGATTCTGTTGAAACATGTTTTTAAAAAACGTTGTGTTGTTTCTAAAAATATATTAATAACAAGTGAGGGCCTGAGCTTTCGATCACATTGTGTTTATGGCTCAAAATAACATTTTCTTCGCTTGGTGTGGATAGAATCCCCCAAAATTGCCTGCAGCGTTTCTAAGGTATCTTCTGCGATGGAAAAATATTTGCGATTATTAAAAACTGGAAAAGCACGAAAGGCAAGCCCTTCTCCTCGTTAAGAGTGGAGGAAAACGGAGCTAACGGAAATTGTATACCATAATATGACCATCTTCACCCCGCCACCACTAAATATTACTCTCGAATATCTGCTTCCAGACCTAGGGGTCGAACGGCTACAGTAAAGCACTGCACTTGACAACACCTTGAATGCCAATAAACGCCGCCACCGAATAAGTGCCGCTCCTAGGACAACAACAACGCGCTTATTCCAAAATACCTGAGCTTAAACGCAATGCTTATTTGAACAGGCTTTCTGTTCAACTTCTTGACTTTCGCATGACATGGAAAAAGTTTCGAGTTTTTCATGAGCTGCCAGATTTTCCATGTCTTTTTAGTGAGCTCGCCCGGGTATAAAAAGTCCGAATAACCTTTTTTATCCATCAATCTCCTACGGGTTAATAACGTGACTTCTTCAGATTCGTTAGTCACGCTAGCTCTGGTCATGCTTAAAGAAAAAGATCGTGGTTACGAGGCTGAGGATAAAACCTTATCCCGCAAGGCAATGTGGGTAACAGGAGCAAAATGGCGGAAGGATGCGACGATTCAGCTTGTCGAACGGAGATTTTAGCTCATTTTCAGGTTGGAGTGTAAAGCGTCTTCAGTTATTAGATGTAAAGAGAAAAAGCATCATTAGAATTATTTTCTTTCAGGATATAACTGGTTACAACGATATTGAGGAGTGTCGAGCAGTTCTTGAGAGGCACAATTGGGATATCGAGGTGATTTACTTTTGGTTTCCATACTACAAGTTAAAAATTTATTTAAGATTAATTTGTTATTGCCAAATTTTGGTAGAATTTAGAATAAGCATATAAATACCTGTTGAATCATAGTTAAGTTTCTGATTCTTTCATATTTAATATGTGCGCTGTGAAGTTTTGAAATGTCCGACGTTCCTAATCGAACTGTTCGATAATCGAATTTAATCGAACCTGATCGAACTTAAGATTTCGAACGATTGGACAATGGAACCAATACATTTGTGTGAGAGTGTTCGGTTGCCTTTGATTTCAGGAGTACTCGAACCCAATCGAACTCAATCGAACACAGTTGAAAAATCTAAAATTCACCGTTAAAAAAGAACCACCAGATATTTAAACAGTTTATCTTTTAACAACAGCTGCAAATTTATATTTAACTAGTAATAGATGAATCTTTATTGAAATAGCCTTTGGGTGTGATTTTAAAAATGAAAGAATAAACCAACTGTAAAATCAAAGAATCCTGAAAAATTAAGTATAAGTAAAAATATATTAAATAAAAATCTGGGAGATCATCAATTTTGTGGGTTCAAAAGTACCTCTTCTCGGCCCAATAAAGAGGCTAACTAAAACAATAAGCTCTGGATAGATATAATGGTAGAGAGTCAATTTGAAATCCCAATTTCTTCCTGAAATCTGTCGAAGAACTGACAAGCCATATAGGGGAGCAGCAGGTTTGTGGATTCACTTTGCTGCGATGAAACTAACAGATTTTTAGGGAGAGTAGGCAGGTATGCTGATATTTATTTTCCATCTTTAACATTTATCATTTTATTGCTTAGACGGCAGTTCAAGATACACTGAATGAAGCAGAAGGGTCAGAGCCAGTTTTTCACCCTCGGCAAGACTCATTTGATGGTAGTGACGACGAGAATGATGGCAGAGATGAAGATTCAGCAACCCAGAGCCAATTTTCAAGAACTACTGCAAACACCGGCACACCTAGAACAGTAGTGGTGGCACAAAGACAAAACCAGGTTAGGTGTATCTTCCGTTTACATGAAGGTTGCTTACGGTGGTAACTCAAAACTTGATATGTGGTCCTTGATTCTTTGAATCAAGAATTAAGTTTTGATATTCAATCCTACATGTAGCCATCTGGTATTGGTGCTGAGATGGGGGATGGGTATCGTCTGAATTTTATGGTATTATTAGTCAATGAGCCCATACAAGTTTACCATGAGTGATGTACTGAAGGACTGCAGTGAATGCATTTATTTAATTTTGTAAATCGTACTAGAAAATTTCTATGTAAAAAGCAATTTGTCTTCCCTATAGTGCAAACTAAACTTATTTGTGGTTAAAGTTCAGCTACTGACTGTCAGAGATAAACAATTGAATACTCTGTCTTTTACATTTAGTGCCTGCTTTCTCAATATATTTAAGACTTATGTTATTTAAATATTTGTAAGTGAATATCAATACTAACAGTGATTCCATTGTGTTGTTGTTTCAGGGATGGTTGTTTTGGGCTCTGGCCATTCCATTTCTTCCTTTTAGATTTGCGTCCAGTATTGTGAGAGATCTTCTTGGATTCATTGGTATTACACACAGCAAACAGCTGAAACTTTTATTTTACTTTATTGAAGAGAATGTTCATTGAACACAATATAGAGCAGTGCTTTTGGAAGTTGTGCCTGAAATTAACCCCTTGAGTACCTATATGACGTACTCAGTATGTCGTGATTTTCATCCCTCGGGTGCCTATATGGTGTGCTGGGTACGTCAAAATTTTAAGAGATTTAGTTAAACTCCCGGCAACTTTTATTGGCACCTGAGACTCGTAGGAGATTTTTTGACAGACCTCTGATTTCCCATTGCTCTGATGTCATATGGATATCAAATTATGTCAACCTCAGTGAAATTTACAGCATTAAATAGATACTTTTATGACCTTTCAGTTAATGTGTGCATGTCCATAGCTTAAGTGAAAAAGCTTATGGCATAATTCTGAAGGTTTTTACTAGACACCCAATTTCAGTGAAAGTGGTGTGGCACACAGTGTACACAATGGTCAGGCACTCAAGGGGTTAATTAATTAATTAAGTTGATAAAGGTATGTTAACTGCCATAGTGAGTTTTGAAGCTGGCATTTTGAGCATTATCCTGTCATCAGAGCTATGTGATGAAGGGCTAACATGAAAAATGTCACCTCATTTTGTTAAGGTGGCTCATTTATCTTTATCGACTCCAATTTGATATTAATGAACTGAGTGTTTCACTGGCCTGCCGTCACAACCCAACAGTTTCATTTAAAAAACCAGTAGCTTTATTCTGAAATTAAATTTCCTGCTCCTACAGTTCCTGTCTGGTTTAAACTTAAGGTAATCACACTTGGGTTTTTGCACCATTAATCATAAAGATTGCTGACTTGAATCTCCTTTTGTCAATGATGTATGTGAATTAGTTTCAAAAGAAACAATACGTGAAGGACACTCTGAGCCATGCATCATTGAGAACACTCAATCCTCAGGACCAAGTTCTTAAAAAATCTAATTATTTAATACCGGTAGAATCTATCTTTCAAGCTTAACTTAGTAAATCAAAACCAACTAAAAAGACAGTGTACATTGGGATTGCTGGTTTTGGCACTGAATAGCAGAAACCCTAGCGTTCAAGTACATGTAAGAAAGATTTTTTTCTAACTTACAATGTAGTGATATTGTAGAAAAAGTGACAACCACAAGATGCTTAAAATTAATGTCTTCTGTTTTCAGTGAGATTTATCTGGCCAACAGCATTTCAAGGTATATACTTGATTTTGGTAACATTTTACTTGTATTATTGTTTATTATTGTGTTGGAACTTTTTGTCATGTCACTCACCACATGGCATGTGGTCATTCTGAAAAGTTGAATATTGAAATGATATAAAGTTACAATGATGTACTTCAGCTTGTTACTTGTAGGAATTGGCAGGGTTGCCATGGTCAGGAAAACGTCAGGGAAAATTAGGCTTTATTCAAGGTCAGGAAAAAGTCAGGGAGTTTTGTATCAGATCAGGGTGTTCTAATCCCTGTTCAAAGTCAGTGAAAAGTCAGGGAATTTTATCTTAAGGTTGCCACAAATTATTTTATTAGATGTTTTTGTATAGACAAGGCAATTTTGTTTTAAAAATTATCTGAGCCATCCTTATTTTTATTGATTCCTGGCCAGAATAGTCATCATGCAGGGTCAGGGAAAATTGCTTTACAGTCAGTGAAAAGTCAGGGATATTTTTTGTTCCGGTGGATGGCAACCCTGATTGGGCAATTTAACACAGTCTATTCCTCTTTGGTCTAGCTCAAACTACTCCACTGGAAGATGTGTTACAGTTTAAGGCAGAATTTGAAGCAGAGTATGGAGCAGTCCATCCCACATTTTATCAAGGAAGTTACAGTCAGGTTAGAACCAAGTAAAGAAGAAAACTAAGAGTATAAAATAATATCGGCATACAGTATTTCTCAAACGTCCCTGTTACAGGTCAAGTCTGCTTATTGGACAAACCATCCACATTCCTAGCACTACATGTATGATCTAGTTTTTCTTTTCATTTTTATTTTTTTTGTTTTTTTTTTTGTTTTTTTTTTTTGTTTTTTGTTTTGTTTTATCTTATTATCTCTCTTGACTCTGGTTTATACCCTAAGAGGTATCAAGATAAATTCTGGCTTGGTACCATAAGCAGTACCAAGTCATGAGTAATGCCCCTTAAAAAGGTATGTACAATTCTCCATCACTTTTTTTGCAACAGCTCCTCCTTCCCCCACCCCCGTCTCCCAGCAGGGTCAGTGAGCTGTGTGAATTAGGGCAATTCTATTAGGGGTAGTAGCAGCATGGGTAACCTGTACATTTACAAACATTCAGCAGCTAGGAGTCATAAAATATTTTGTTTTATTTTCTTGTAGGCTTTGGATGATGCCAAGAGAGAATTACGTTTTCTTCTAGTCTACCTTCATAGTTCAGAGCACCAGGACACAATGGAATTTTGCAGGTAAATATAGATTGATTTATTTGATCTAGATGTGCTGGCAAGGCATAAGGGGATTGAGATTGTAAAATACACCGAATGTTGTGATAATTATTATTATACATAGAGAATAATAGATGGGCATGCTTAGATATGGAATTTATTTTCATGTGTTCAATATAATGTTGAACACGAGATATTCCATATCTACAAGCAACCATGTATTATCTTGCTTATCACATGATTGCTAAATATTTGCCAACTTTGTAAAGGGCCCTGAATGTAGGAATGGCGCTATATAAATAAAGTTATTATTACTATTATATAAACATATATATACTATTAATAAACTAATGTATGTTTTTGACTATTTTACAAAGATTTTTGACACTTTCCAAGGATTTTTCCATGCACCGTTACCCAAATCATGAGCATTTTGCCTGAAAAATTTCACAATTTCTGAAACTGGTCGGGGGAAGGTGCTGCAGATCCCCCTCCAAGCCTGTGATCCTATACTCACTGGTATTTATATTTTCCCAGCTGTAAATGCCAGTTTCCACTTACACACCTGAGGAGAGACATACACTGCAATAGTGAAGTATCTTCATTAGAACAATGGACAAGTTTATAAATATATTTTGTTTGTACTCCAGTGCCCATTACTCGTTTGCTTTGAACACTAACCTTTGTCAAGTCACTACCTGAATGCCCTTCATGGGTAATATATATTTCTAGGCTGTCTATATTCATCAGTTGAAAAACCGTTTTCTTCGTTTGTATCCAATTCTTTTTATCAGGTCAACAATGACAAATGAAGGATTTAGGGAATATGTGAATGGAAACATGTTATTTTGGGCAGCAAATGTGAAATCTACTGAAGGATATAAAGGTACAATACTCTGTTTTAACTTAATGCAGGAACTACATTTGCATTTCTGACCATTTCCAGCAACAAAAATGTAGTACTTTTATTTGGGAGTCACTGACGGAGATGTTGCTTGGTTTTCCTGTGGCTTTGTAAACTGAGTAAAGAAGTTGCGTGTGCAGGAGTTAGTTAAGTACTAAATTAATGTTTTTCATTTGTGCCTCAGTTTCCCGTGCTCTTCGTGAAGCCACCTATCCTTTTCTGGCCTTGATATGTCTTAGAGATAACAGAATGATGGTTGTTGGGCGAATGGAAGGTTTGTTTTCACAAGTTACTGTATGTTGTCACTTGTAAAAACTATGTTATGTGATAGTGATGTAAGCGTCTCTCTCTAGCGGTAATATGCATTGGCCTTAGTTGAACTCAAATAGACGCCCTGACAGGATAAGAGAGGATTTTGATATAGTATTGAAACTGAAAAGGTTATGCTCTTTACAGAAATGGATGCTTAAATTACTAGTATGAATGAACTGAGTACATTTTTTCTGGTTGACCATAATACTTTTTACTAATTTTTCATGCTTTTACATTTTTTTTATGAGAAGAAGTTTCATTAGAATCCTTTGCAAACTCATAAAAATAATGGAAGTTAAACTAGTAGTCAATTTTTACGAAGAAATTTATGCCAGGCAACGCTTGCCCCTGGTATACATATTTTCTTTGTAATTTGGGGTCCTGCATGTATATTTTCATGACTTTGTGACGGATTTTTATAGAACTCTTCACACGTTCTAAATTCGGCATGATAGATTGATCCGTGCAGGTGTTTTTTTGTTTATAAGAAAAATACGAAAAATTGGATTATGAAAACCGAACTATCGTTGACCCGGCAAGCTTTGGTGACAGCTAGCTTCTCGTGCTATTCATAAACCTTAACATTGACCCAACAATATTTGAGAACTTTGTACCTACACGTATGGTATGATTTTGTTTTTGTACAGGATTGATGAATGTGGATAGATATGTTTCACATTTAGCGCGTTTAATAGAAGATAACGAGCCAGCCTTAGTAGTGGCCAGAGCGGACAGGTTAGTAAAGCACGGCTATTCTGCACTAATGACTGCGTGACGTAACGTACGGCTATCTGCATTGATGATTGCGTGACGTAGCGCAGTGAAAAAACACTGCATTTCGTCGCATGCTAAAAGCCTTGGTCAAAATGGCGGGGAAATGGCGACAAAAATGAAAAGTAGTCAAATGCGAATGAGCTTGTCATTTGTTTAGTTGCGTAGCAACATGTCAGTGTTGACGACAATGGACGATGATCTGCTTTTGTTGATAAGAGAATAAGAATGGGAAACCCTTTGAGTACCCCGTCAGAGTCACGAATACGGCCCCTATTCCAAAACAAAAGACGTGGAGGAGGGGAGAAGCGGGGGGGGGGGGGGGGGGCTGTACTGGCTTTTCCGCATTGAGCGGTAATGTCTCTCTCTTCAACCATTTGTAGTCTATAGAATGACAGAGGGAAAGACAATCATTGCAAATTTTTGTATGTAGTATGTTTTTTTTGTTTGTTTTCAACAGGCAGGAACGTACCCAAGCTCAACAGTTGCGTGATGAACAAGACGAGGCCTATTACGAGTCTGTCAGAGCTGACCAGGAGAAAGTAAGTCGCTACAGCTTTTTTTGCCTTTTGATGGCTTTTATCGCTTGCGAGCTGCTGGTTTATTTATAATGTTATTTGTACAACTTCTTTTCACTTGCAATTGACATCACTTCGTTCCGTGCAGCCGCTAATATTGATATTGCGTTGGTAATAAGGCAATCAAAGTTGATTTAATTTATCTTAATTTCACAGGAAAGAAGAAAACGTGAAGAAGAGGACAAAAAGCGACTGGAGGAAGAGACTAAACGAAAGAAAGAAGAAGCTCGAAGAGACAGGGCACAGGTAATGAGAGCTTTGTTAGATTGTGCAAGATTTCGATGTACTGGACAATTTAGACGGACAATTTCGCCAAATGAACTTCGAAACTCTCCACAACAGCCACGCTGGACCACGTTGAAGGGAGGTTTACAGTGCGATTACTCTAACCGGATCACTTAGAAAAAACTAACCAATCAAAACGTAAACTGAGAAAAATGGACTGGTAGCTTCTCGTGACACCAAGCAACGGTCTGTTTGACGTGAATACATCAGTACTATCGACTCCTCTGTGTTATATACACTTTTAGACATTCAGTCCTTGAAGGCGAATTATCATAATTATAAATCTCGCTCGCAAAGTTTAGCTTAAAAATTTATATAGCAACAACTAAACCAAAACCGTTGAAAAGCGTTCAAAATTTAGGATTGAAATAAACCAATCAACAAATGCCAAAGTTTACTGACATGTCCGCAACACTTCGCACTTTGTTGGGTTTTCGGTTTTGTGTTGTTCTTATTCTTCAATGTTATTGGTTTATTTGAGAAGGAGATCGCAATCCTCTGTTCTTAAGTAACGTTCTGATTGGTTAACTCTTTTCTAAGTGGCTTGGAGTAAACGGTGTTGATTGACATATGATTCGGACAAAAAAATTCGTTGGCCTTTGTGGAATGTTAACCGCTATTGTGAGGCTCCACTGTAATGCGTAGTTGTTTTTTTAAGTCTATAGCCCAGGACCGCTTGGATAGAAAATTAAGAATTCCAGAAGAACCAGAGAATTCTGATCCCAATTCAATCCGTGTACTAATTAAACTACCCAACGGCAAACGGCTGGAGAGGAGATTTCTCAAGTCGCATTCCTTGCAGGTGAGAATTTTTTCAATTCTTTTTTTTTAAAATTCGAGACCTGTTGGTCTTGTCGACTTGTTAAGACGTGTTATATTTTCATGGCAAATGGTTCTCATAATTGATGATTTTACATGGAAAACTTGTTGGGCCGAACAAAATGTAAACAATCGCACATCTATTTACCAGATAAGGTCGGCGGTCTGTTATACACTGTGACTAATAACAGACAAGAAGAGATCCAATAGGAAATGTAGAAATTCAATAACAGTAACAGTATAAATTTTATCAATGAAGATAACGATTCATTGTTATTCCCTATAGGCTTTGTATGACTTTGTGTTTTGCGATGAGGAGTCACCGGCTGAATTCGTCCTTGTTTCAAACTTTCCACGTAAAATCTACGCTTTTGATTCATCAAATGAAGACCAAACTTTGGAAACTGCCGGAATTGAAGCCAATGCATTGCTCTTTGTGCAAAACGTGGAAGATGAGAGCGACAGTGATTGACTGTACGCCAGGCTTGGAAGATGGTTTGTTAGAAACTCGTCATTTAATTATTAGTTCTTTAGCGAGACCAGGGAGTTCTGTGTTCACGCCAGTGGCGTTTGGATTGGGATATTTCAATGTTAATAGACTTGGAACGAAGCGACTAAACCAAGCAAGTGAAACGACCTGGCGATTTAACGAATGATTTAAAGAACATTCAAGGACACTAAAGAACTAAAACGAAACGAAGAGATAATATAACAGTAGACTTCTGCTAATTTAACGAACTTACAACCAAGCCAAGGCGGAGAAGATTATTGTACAAAGCACAATGACAGAAAAACCCAACGGGAATGTTAATATACCCTCGCGGAAATGGAATATCTCTGACATGGAATAGACGGCGAACCTCGCATATTTAACTTTGATATACGCCACGGAAACAGACATGGACGTGGACAAAGGTTTAGTTGTTATCTGTCCGCGAAACACAAAGACACACAGGAGCTTCATTTAATGTTTAACTGATTTAAGGCGCCGTCCACACTACGCGAGAGAAATTTGAAAACGCAATTTTATTTCTACTGTTAGGCCAACCGCTTACCGTCCACACTAATCCGTCACGAAAACGGAGCTTTTCGAAAACGTTCATCAAACCGGAGGAATTCGAAAACGCCGGCTTTACGTTTTTGCGTGGACGGTAAACATTTTGAAAACGGTGCTTTTCGAAAACGATGCCGTCACGATGATCATGTGATTTCCCTGACCGAGGTTTCCTCAAACACAAATCCAAAATGACCGGTGATTGTTGCTTTTTAACTTCCTCCGGCGCAGTGTGGACAGAAAACATTTGATGCGTTTTCAGAGTGAAACCTCCGTTTTAAAATTCCTCCGGCGTAGTGTGGACGGGGCGTTAATGAAGTTTAAAACTGATTAAGAGACTTTGAAATGACTAGCTCCTGTATCTAGAGCAATGTCATTGACATTGACAGTGATAGTAAGCAAAAGTTATTTTAAGGCAATCGTGTTCAAAGTGGTACAACCTTGCGGCAGGTCTTGTGCAGTTTACACCACGTACAAAATCCATCGTATCTCTTCAACGTGTGTCGTATCAAAATTGCCAGACGAGTGACATGAATCAATTGCTTTTGGTACAACATTTTAAACTTCTCGAATTTTTCTGTTTGTCAGTAAAAATAAACTTGGCTTATGAGGAAATAAAGGAAACATGTTCTACTCTGAAAAATGCCTATAAGAACGGTGTCACTACCTCACGCAGCCATATTACTGTTGCCATCCAATAAACAAACAACAGTGTCAATGACGTCATCTATGAGTCTGTCCTCCAATAGATCATAGGTAAGAACCAATCATAATGCGAGAATAATTTGACTTAATATATAATGAAATTTCTTCCACTGGGAAAACTTCTTTTCTGATGCAAAAATTTTCCATCGTCGGTTTGAGAACCAGTATGGCTCCATATGATGGTTGACTGAGTTCGCTTTGTTTAGCCAAACGTTTCAGTGCCACTTGTTTTAAAAATGTTTTTCGGTTTTCGACAGAATGAGAAAACTTTGTGTGTATTTTGTATTGGTAAATTGTAATATTTAGTTAAGAGTTTTGTGGAGATATTTTATTAGCTTTTATTGTACTGCTGCTCTTATGGGATATTTATCGCAAAAAAAGAGAGATATCTGTTGGATAATAAGCATGTATTTGACCAAATAGAGGTTTGAATTTTATTTCCTGAACATGTATGGAATTAGATAAATTACTAGTAAACAAAACCAATTTAATAAAACGTTATATTTATATTCACAACTACGACTTTGTTGTGCGTTATAGTCAAGGGACTCAGTTGAAGAAGTAAACCAAGTAGATTTAATTAGTTGAATGCTTTCCCTGGCCGCTATTCAATATTATTATATGGCTGTTTCTGACAAGGACTGGGAACTACAAATTTCACGAATGTGATTGGCTGAAATCGATATTGACTGCGGTCTAGAATTTCCCATTTAGACCGGCATCTAGACTGGTTACATTTTGCCTTGACAAACTTGCAAACTAAAATGCAAAATATTGACTATATTTTCATCTAAAAATATTGTGAGGAGAGAAAATTGGATAATTAAGTACGTTTTACATATTCGCTTTCGCTATCAGAAAATATAGAAATCCAACATAGATATATTTGTTTTAGTTCGTTTTGCGTTTCTGAGTTACAGGTCACTGTTCCAGTTCATTGACCGTACCAAACACCTGCTGTTTTGTGTAAGATCATAACTGTAGTTAGAACCGAACTGTAATTACTACCGCGATAGTCTTTTGTTAAACTGTTATCTACCTGTATTGTTTTGAAAGTTATTAATCTTGTAAACGTCGAATTCCGTTATAGCCAATCGAGCTTTCTGAGATGTATTAGATAATGTTTAGTTAAGAATTTTTAATAGCTTTACGCGATCCTTTAGAATTGTGCTTTCGGCTTAAATAGTCGTGCCTTGTAAAATATTCTTTGGTTACGTTCTGGTTATCTTCGGGTACGTTCTGAGTACCTTAGTGGATTAAACTCTACTGTTGGACCCAAGAACTGTGTATTCTCTGTCTTCCCGTTGGATTGTTTTGCTGTAACAGATCCCGAGTTCTCTAGGAGTCTGACAAACTCCGTCGCCGCAAGCGTGTTTCCCTCTGGATTGTTGTAACAAGGATAACAACTTAAGCGGCCCAAAAACGTGTTATCACATTGGTGGAGATTCAGTGTAGTTACAGCAAGCTTTCTGGGGAGAGACAGAGAAATAGACGAATGTAACCCCTTGGAGCGACGGATAAAGAATCGTCCAAGTAAGTCCGTAGATTTTGTACATGAAGAGGTTTTTCAAGAAGAAGAGTAAGCCGTATTACTTGAGAAGCCAGAAGCATCTATATCAGTATTCGTACGCTAGAACCCCGAAGAGTAAAACAGATGCTTGTGTGAGTTGCGATTTGCCATTTGATGAAAGTGAGATAGCCCCTGAGTTGTGAAAAGAAAATTTCAGTGTTGACACGCCCGACTCGCGCCGTGGAGAAGAAGAGAGTCATCGAGCGAACTGTACAAATTTAGAAACAGTTGATATTAGCATTGACGGAGGTGCTAGTGGAATTCCGTCGACACCGCCCCAGAATACGGAAAAAGAGACAATTGAACCAGCAGTGGAGGAATATCGCAATCAGGAGTCAATTTATAATAAAACTATAGAAAAAGGAAAAGAAAAAGAACGATCAAAAGAGGATTCAGAAGACACTGTTTTTGCAACAGGTGGTCTACAGGAACCAGTTATTAACTCACCCGCAGATATTTATAAACACTTTCCCCGAAGAGTAATCTTTGAGGACGAACTTCGGGAAAGACTTAGCGAAACAGAAAGTTCAAGTTCAGAAGAAATTGGCAGTAGAGAAAACACTATCGACTCTGACGACCAATTTAGTGACGACAACGCTGCACGTTCGTTCCACAACACCCAGAAAGCAGGTACCGGTCATCCTAGTAGTACTGCTAAGAAAATGTTTAGTCAAGAAACACCGGAAGAAGCAGCAGCTGAGTTATTACATTCATATCAACAAACACTAAACAACTTGGCACAAAAGATGCTCATCAAAGATGTATGCATTGACAAGTTCCATGGCCGAGATAATGAAGATATCACGCGTTGGTTTGAAAAGCTGGAACTGTTATTAACCACCAAAGGAATTGAAAAGACTGGTCCATTGGCTCTAGCCCAAATTGTTAATAACTTGAGCGGGCCAGCGGAAACCTTCCTTTTTGAGCTGCCAGCCGAGGAAAGAGAGAGCTTTGAAAAGTTGAAGTGTGCGCTTATGAAACGTTATGCCACCAAGGACCGTACATGGGCTAAACGCCAACGCCTTATTTCGCGACGTCAAGGAGCCAATGAACTGCTGTCTGATTATGTAAATGACATGCATGAACTCTTTGGTGGACTGCACTTAGCGGAAGTGGATAAAGTGACATACTTCGTAGAAGGATTATTACCATCAATGAAAGTTGAAGTTCTCAAGAAAATGCCAGAAACCCTGCTAGAAGCAGAACAATATGCCAGAACTTTGGACTCAATTAACAAGCGCGTAAGCCAAACCAGTGAAAATGGTCAAATGGATAGATTGATAAACGCGCTAATGATTAATGGACAGTTACCAGCTGTGGCAACAGGTACCAGATCTCAACCAGTGGATCAACAGATACAATCAATAAACACAAAGTTGGATGTGTTGGCTAGCAAATTAGAAGGTGTTGCCCCCAAGGAAGCTAACTCAGAAAAGTTGGCCGCCTTTGCTGCGCCTGAAAACAGTGAACAGAGGGTAATGATGGGAATGATTGAAGATCTACGTGATGCGATGGAGTCTCTAGACCGACGTGTAGAAGCCCGTATTAACAACCTCTCTAGACGAATACCACATACCAGATATAACTTCCCACTACCGAGACAGCGACCTACCTGTTATAACTGTGGTGCCACCGGTCACTTCGCACAAAGTTGCCCACAGCGAGAGTACCATCTGACAGCTGACCAGTACATAGCACGTGAGCCTAAACGGAGCGTACAACCACCTGGATACCAGAATAATACAGAGTACCAGCCAAGACAAGGAGAAATTATGCCTCCAGAGCAACGGGAAAACCCTATTGCCACCTCAGATTGTTATGGGTCTATAGCTAGTTACGACTATGTAAAGAAAGACGAACCCGAGGTAGCGACTCAGAACACGGAGAAGACAGCGCACCCAGTTAGACGTACATCGCTGAAGCGAGAGCAGCCAAATCCAGGCCGACCTAAGGAGGTGAGGTTCACAATCCAAAAGACAGAAATGCTTGGTCGAGACAAAGAACCAACAAATACCCAGTACAGAGAAATTCAACAAGAGGTAGGCGAGGTATCGAGAGCAGAAAATACCGGCCCAAAGGTCAAAAGTCCTGCGACGCATGTGCCACCACAAGGCCCGCCACAATGCGAAGTTCCTGTTGCGAAGAACCAGAGCCAACCGGTCAAGCCAAAGCAAGTAATTGTTGACAAATCCGATGACCAATGCCCACCACAAAACAAGGTTTTCCCGACACAGTCACTTACAAGGAACAACAATCTTCCTGTTTTTGATAGAAACACAAAGTCATATTATGGTTCAGGTTTAGCTAGACGAACTGGTATACCACTTGGTCCTGTGATACAACGAGGAGAAGCTTACGTGAATGCTTTTACAGCGAGTGCAGAAAACAAGCCAATCAAAAAGTATGTGAATCGACCCAATAAACAGAGGCACGAGATCCCTGTCCCTCCTCGCCATGCCCAAAGTTCCAGTTATTTGCCAGAGGTGCAAGCACAACCACAAGATTCAGCCAAATTACCAGACCCAGGAGAAGAAATTACAGAAACTATTACGCAATCAAATGAAAGTCAGGAGCAGAAAGTAAAGCGTAAAGTGAGGATCAGTCGCATAGATCACTCTCAGCCAGGAAAAGTACCCGAGAAACAAGATTCAGGGAACCAGAACGGTCTCTACAGAAAGGCAATGATATCAGATTCTCTTGGAAACACGAGTTCAGACCTGAAAACCGGTGATCTTACAATAGCTGGAGATCTTGAAGGTCAATTAATTAAGTTACTTGTAGACACTGGAGCATGTGTTTCAGCGATAGACGAGCAGCTTGTGAGGAAGATATATGGCTCGCAGCCGGACCGCATAACAGATGGACTCGTTCCGTCCGTCAAGACAGTCAATGGGGAAAAAGTCCCGGTCCTAGGAAAGATTGACGTTCCTGTGAAGTTAAATGGCATTGTGTACCAAACCCAGTTCCACGTAATACAAAGTCTTGCTCACGAAGGCATACTTGGGCGCGATTTCTTACAAGAGCACGGAGCGGTCATAGATTTGAAAAACAGCTCTCTGACTTTAAAAGACAGGCCCTCGAAACTGAGCACTACGTCTGCTTCAGGAAATGATCGTATGATGGGAACCTTCGTCTTCCCCTTTCCAACGAAATCTACACTAGAAAGAGGCACCTCTTCTACTGATTACAAGAAGAGTGATGTCAAGATTTCCCCAGGTAAAGAAAAGTATCAAAAGAATACACATCAGTGTTCTTTCAAATGGTCATTTTGGATCTTCCTACTTGTTATATTTTGCCTGTTTATGACCTCGCGAGCCCACAGGTTAGACGAATCGCACTTAGCAGAACGAGAGAGTAAAGGAAAGTCCTGCTTTGCCACGCAGTATCAAGTCAAAACTCAAGAAAAAGCTTTTGTGACGTCCCTTGATCACCACAGCAAGTGGTTTGCCAAGACATTTGCCCATAATTGGCACGACCCTTACATAAGTGGTGGTTGCACGCCTTATCCTGCACACTTGAAGGATAATTCACACCGTTCAGATGACGAGAAAAATAAATGTGACGTGCTACTGTTAACTACATAGAGCTCAAGTTATTCAGAGAAATTGCGAAGACCGTTTAAACTAAGATCTGAGAACCATTAGGATTAACAAAGATTAAGAGATGACCGACCAGGATAGTATAGACCCAAGAAAAAAAAAAAATGTAGCTGTCAACATATTGATTATTAAGTCTGACGCGATCGCGAGTACTCGAAGTGTCATAAATGAAGAAGTGCCTTGAGATAGATAACAAAGATAAGAAAAGCATCATAAATCATCAATATTTAAAATTACGTTACAAGCTAAAAAGCAAATAATGAGGTATGTTAGTTGCTAAACGAGTACCTCTAAACCATAGAACATAGTCAGAGATTGATTTGTCAAAGTTGTTAATATGAAAACGAACAAGTGATAAAGCTTTTAGTTTATTTAGAACCCCCGAGAGCATCATATCCGCTAGCTCGGTTATGGCCGCGGTTCTGGCCACGAGGAAAATCAAATACAAAATTACAAAAAGTTAAAACCAACAAGAAAAACTATATATATTTTTGCTTCGCTATTGACGTTCAAATGATTGTACTTTTAATTTTTATTGCTTGACTCAGGAGAGTTTCAAGCTAAGGTTGGAGGAATGTGAGGAGAGAAAATTGGATAATTAAGTACGTTTTACATATTCGCTTTCGCTATCAGAAAATATAGAAATCCAACATAGATATATTTGTTTTAGTTCGTTTTGCGTTTCTGAGTTACAGGTCACTGTTCCAGTTCATTGACCGTACCAAACACCTGCTGTTTTGTGTAAGATCATAACTGTAGTTAGAACCGAACTGTAATTACTACCGCGATAGTCTTTTGTTAAACTGTTATCTACCTGTATTGTTTTGAAAGTTATTAATCTTGTAAACGTCGAATTCCGTTATAGCCAATCGAGCTTTCTGAGATGTATTAGATAATGTTTAGTTAAGAATTTTTAATAGCTTTACGCGATCCTTTAGAATTGTGCTTTCGGCTTAAATAGTCGTGCCTTGTAAAATATTCTTTGGTTACGTTCTGGTTATCTTCGGGTACGTTCTGAGTACCTTAGTGGATTAAACTCTACTGTTGGACCCAAGAACTGTGTATTCTCTGTCTTCCCGTTGGATTGTTTTGCTGTAACAGATCCCGAGTTCTCTAGGAGTCTGACAAACTCCGTCGCCGCAAGCGTGTTTCCCTCTGGATTGTTGTAACAAGGATAACAACTTAAGCGGCCCAAAAACGTGTTATCACAATATTAGTAGAAGTATCGTAATTTCACAGATAAGATTATCGCTAAAAAGGTATGATTACGCTACCAATTTACTCACAGTCATTTTTATCAGTCAGTTGGTATTGAGTTTCTGTGCGGAATTTTTTGAGTCATCACCATCATTGTTCCGTTCTCCTATGAAGAACTGGGCTGTTGCCTCTCTACTTCCAGACTATCTTATCCTCTGCCGTTGATGCCGCCTCGTCCCAAGATTTTAGTCCTTTCTCTTCAAGCTCCGTTTCCACTGTTTTCCTCCATGACTCTCTCGGTCGACCCCGATTCCTGCTACCTGCTGGTACCCATGTGAGAGCGATTCGTGGATGTAAATGATGATCCATTCCAAGAACGTGACCTAGCCACGTCGATCTCTACCTTGTCTTCTGCTCTCTTAATGGCTCAATTTTTTTTTTTTTGAGTACCGCCTAACAATTTGCAAGATCTTTTACTGCGCGATTTCTTGAACATGCAGACACTTTGATGGAAATCTCCTTCCTTAGCAGATTAACGATGGAGTAGTGAAACAAAATCCAACTATCAGTTGTAGCAAAACAAACTAAAACGAATGGAAGCAATTAAGTAATATACAGGCTAGGTCAAAGAAAAAAGTGTTATTCTTATTATCGTATGCTCTGAAAATGCAAGAGCAAGTTGCGATCGAGCGCCTTTTTCTTTTGTTGATGGCTCGGTAACCTGATCAGAAACATAGGCACGCAAGACGTGCAAGAGTTATTTTTTGGGGGAATTAGAAGCCCCTGGAGTTAGCAACACTCAGTGGACTCTTAACAGTTATGATAAGGTTAATCCAACAAGTTTGTTTGGTTACGATGTTCTCGTTGACGTCGTCGCCGTGGTTTGCCTAAGCTCCCTATTATATTATCTCCAGTTAGTTCAGTTTCAATTTTTCTCAATCTAAGAAGGATATTCTGCCAATTTTAGCGCTAATATGAGTTCACATTGACTTTGTGACTCCTGCCTTGATACTATGACATGGGTTCTTGTCTCGACCGCTGGTTTGAGGGAGCGGAGGCTCAGGTACTAGCTTCAAGTTTGCCCTACGCGGGCAAATTATCTCGAACAATAAATAAATATGGAGTTAATTTAAATTACAAGGAAACAAAAATAATCAAACGTGCGCACCCTCTGAACGCAACTCGTGTATTTATATCCAAGATTTACAGTATTGTTGGTATTTCTGAAATGTTATACAGTATCGTATTTTAAGTTAAAAATAGTTTTTGTGGGTTTGACAATTATGCATTGAGAGGTTTCCGGCCTTCTTAGTACTCTTGGAAACCGAAGGATAACGACTCTTGAATGACAGAATAATCAACAAAGGACCATGATCTTCGGTGTTACGACATCCGAACGGATGGTCAAGTCGGCAACGTCCGTCGATTTCCGAGGATATGAGGAAAGCGTTTAGGGAGTGTTTGATCACCCACTGATTATGATTGATCGTATTTTGCGTGGATCATGGCATTAAAAATTACTTTTATGTACCTCGTGTCTTAAAATAGTCTTTTGGAAAACCCGTTGGAAGTCAGGGTTCTCAAATTATTAATGGTTTCAATATTCAAATCAGATTTAACCGCTTAATCGTAGTTAACAAAGTGTCTGTCTCCTTGTTTCATGGTCCATCAAATCGCTTTGGCCGAATGAGAGCGATTTGTTTTCGTGGCTTCGCGGTATCTTCGTACGCGACCACGTGAGTCTAACACTTGTGGCAACGCCACGGATCCAAAGCCCCGTTTTCCCGCGTTTTTAAAGTCAACATAACGTAATGCGGTCAAAAGCGAGATAAAAAATGTACCAGTATGTTTAACTGTTTAACGCCAAGGGATTTAAGAGGCAATCAGTGGTCTCTGAAGTGATACTCAGCTTTGCCTGTTATGTAAATGATGCAATGAAAACTTAAACGCGCTGATTTGATACGTTACAAAACTTATTATTAATTCCTTGCTATGCGCGTGAAATTCACACATTTAATAATGAACTTCAAACTTAACGACGCAGTTTCCTTTGTCTATGCGCACCTTAGCCAAATTTCACTTTCAAATTTTTCAACCGATGTTTAGTTCAGTTTGAGCTGTATCAACTTCCCGTCAGGTTTGCTGACTTTTAGCAATGCGAGCGAAGCTTTAAAAGGATACAGCGAGTTTTATTTAAACATTGAGCATTTCATTTCACGTGAACCTGAGTTTCTTGAAGCTTTGAGACTGAAAGTTCGCTTCACAAGGTGGCAACATTCCTTCTAACGGTTTGATTCCAACATCACTGGGCTCTGTGATGCTCATCACTTGGGACATTTCAGAACTGTACTGTAGTAATCTTTAGTAGCAACCGACAAAAGAATAATCGATGCTGAACGATGCAATCCGCGTTAATTCCTTCTTCACCGGTGAGACATTTAGATACAGTCACTATGTTGAAGTATGCGGAGACAGATAAGAGAGGCAGGGCACTGGAAAAAGCCTTCTTAAAGGTAAGTAAGAATGTCTCATTCTATATAATCAGCAAATAGATTGAACTTTATTCTAATGGCATTTCTGAAGATTTTTTGGTCATATATTTCAAAGACTAAGCAGTCTCTTAAGAAAGTAACTCTCAGTGACTTTCGGGCTCCACAACAATTCAGAATACCAGCAAAAACTCGTTGTTTAATTTTCTTAGAAAAGCTTCAACACCCTGTACCGTGGAACAATGATCTGAAAATTATATTAAAATGCTTGAGTTAGAAACCGAGTGTATGGAAAGCAGTTTCTTTATCCAAGAAGGCGACTCTCGCACATATACACATATATTTACCCTTACAATCTTCGTAAATAAGCTTCAATTTTCATAAAAACTCTTTGTGATAAGACACGAAGAGACCGAAGACAGCATGTAATTATAAAATGTTTAAACGTAGTTTTCCTTTGTGAATTACTAATCTAAACACCTACTTTTCTCTAGATTAGTCCTTGAAGCGCTGATTACTGTGCAGTACGTACATGACATGCATATCGGTGTCGCAACCGCGGCAGTCTACTGATCATCAGCCTGGTTCAGTTGTGGCTTGTAAGGATCCATACTGTGGAAAAACTCAAGTGATTTCTGGCCGGAGAAATGCCTCGGACAGTGGGATGGAGAGCGGCAAAGTCTTTCCTGAGAGCAACCCGACTATGGAAAATTCTGGTAACGATAGGATGAGTTAATAAGGACAGAGGTATCGACTTGTTTCTTAGAAAAATCCAGTAAGATGGAATGCGGAAAAGTATTTCAGTCCTGAGAGCAACCCGGCTGAGGACAATTCCGGTAATGATAGGATAAGTAAGTAAGGACACAGGTAACGAGTCCGGTTTCTTAGAAAAATCCGAGATCAGTGCTAGAACAAGCTAATAAAACGTCCATTTTGAAATCGGAATGATCGCAGAAGGCAAGCACGCATTCCTAAGCTGGGTGGAGAGTTTCGTGCGCTCCTCTTAGTGCTTGTTTTACTTTCACGTCCAGAGGGGTGGTAGCAGTCGAGAGGTCGACTAGTCATTCCGTGCTCGCAAGTTGGAAACCTATCCTGTTGGACACAGCACGCAGGTATCATGAGTACCATGCGACAATCCACCGGAAGCATGAGTTTGGATGGAGTGTCGGAATAGGGTGGTTGATTTCTGACCGGGCCTGTACTGCCTCAGCGCTTCTGACTTCATATGTCCTCATATGGACCCCCCGAGGTCTGTGTCTGTATTTCAAGCTGGGTTTGCAGGCTGTCGTTTCTGTTTTTTGTTTTTTGTTTTTTTGTTTTCTGCAGTCAAAATTCTAAAAGAATTAATAAACACTTGATCCGGGTTTTTCGAGGGCTAGTCGGTTGTTACCAGTAACTTGGAGGAAGGAAGAAATGTTGACACAATATGCGATTGTATGATCACCCTCGAATGGAGCAGATGAACATCTATTTCCTGTTTAACTTTTTGAGCTTTAAGCAATTAATGCTCCTATACAATAACAATGCCATTGGCTATTGAACTGATATTACATTTTTTACCTCTAGAAGCACTGGTAAGGTCAGGAGTAGTTTGTATGTTGAATTAATGCTTCACCCAATGCATGCCATGGATAAAGACTGGTTTGGAGTCTTTTTTACATCAAAGTGGACAAGTGTGCTTAGGCAGCGTTTGCATGTTGTCTTTCTATTTTCTGCATGAAGAAGAAATATTCAGTTATCGGGTTAATCGAGAATGAGAAGAACTTCTTCATGAAAAGAAAATTTATGGATAGTGCTGAAGTTACGCTAAAATTTGTGGGGTTGTAGTTAAGTTACTAATTATTTTCTTTTGTTGTTTCTAAACAGTTTATTGACTTGTTGTAAATTACATAAGACAGAAAAAAGTTGCTTGCTGCGTCCTTGCGATGTTCTCTACGACGAAGCTTGTGCGATTTCCTGGCCTCGACGAACAAAGAACTTGGCTAATATCCAGCCCTCTTGACCTTACGCTTAGTCAATAACCTTTATGTAATTCTATATTGGACTATGTAAAACAATGGGGAATATCTAATTATGTATGGTTCTGTAGGCCTTTGTAAGCAGGTTTTGAATGATATTGTACTTTAAAGTTATTATCTGGAACGTTAATCAAACTTAAAGTTTGGTTATATATGGTTATATGAGTTTACTAAGGATTTTGTGTTACTATCAGGAAGATGTAGGGCTCTCCGTAAGGCTATATCAGCTCAATTGTATGAAAATGTATTGTTATGTAGAGCTACATAGGCCTGTGTGTGGCTATGTCAAGCAATTTAGGGCTGTAGAGTCTTGGCATGCGTGAAAAAAGCTCTCTATGACTATTTCTAACTTTTGGTTGGGCTTAGGCCACGTTTATTTCAGACTCAATCGAAGCCTTGTCATGGGTGTTTGCATCCTTCGAAGTGTGCCTAAACGCATTGCAGAACTGGAAATGAAGACAGGAACTCACTCACGGTATCATTCATTATTTACTCGTTCGATCTTTTGTGACCTTCGGAAAACTTCGGACATCTTGGGTAACCTTCGGTAAATCGAGCACTGTCGAAGAAGTTAACCTTTGGAAATCCGCCAACTGGTTAGGCGTAAAGAGCATCATCTTCGGTAATCTTTGATAACCTCCGGGAAAATCGAACACTGTTGAACATCTTCGGAAATTCGACTAATTCGATAAATCGAGCACTGTCAAAGCATGTGCAGAATATCTTCGGAAATACGACATATGTGGAATATCGAACATTGTCGAAGAAGGCAATCTTTGGAAATCCGACTAATTCGGCAAAGAGAACATCTTCGGTAACCTATGCGAAAATCCGAGTAATTCGGAAAAATCGAGTACTCCCAAAGAAGACAATCTTCGGAGATTCGACTAATTCGGCAAATAAAACGAACAGTGTCGAAAATCTTCGGAAATTCAATATTCCGCAAATCGAGCTCTGTGGAAGTATGTACAGACGAATATCTTCGGAAATCCGACTGGTTCGGAAAATCGATTTACTGCCAAAGAAGACCATCTTCGGAAATCCGACTAATTCGGCAAATACAGCATCTTCGGCGGCCTTCGGTAACCTCTAGAAAAATCGTACTTTTTCGAACTTCTTCGGTAATCCGACTATTTCGGCAAGTCGAGCACTGTCTGTCGCTTTCGAGTGGTATACCACGGAATATCCCACGAGACACTTGTATTCTCTCGATATACACACGCGCCTAAAGGCTTGTGTTTATACCAAAAAAATTTAAATGACCTCGTGGGATATAGTTATTCCAGAAGGGGTCACCGTTCCGCCGTTTTGTTACTTTCCAGTAGCAAAATTCGTACATTATCAATGTCATCTGGACTGGAGTCCAAAAAACTCAACACAAGCAAGTAAGTGGTAGGGCTAAAGCCCTTCCTCCTCCCTCGCGGTCCCTGATTTCATTTGTGGTTTTGAACATATCTTTCAGTAGCCTGAAATGTCAGTCATCTCCCACCCTCAGCTTAATCCCCGGGCGATTAGGCTGGACGGTGGAAGATGACTGACATTTCAGGCCACCTCGGAGACCCAGGGGCAGTTAGTCGGGTCGACGCGATATTTTCGGGCGAAATTGTACGTCTTGATGTAAACTCTCGCCCGAAAATATCGCGTCGTCCGAAAATGTCGCGTCGACCAACTGCCCCTGGGTGTCCCAGGATGACCTTTTTTTTCAGCTGCAGAGCGGGCCTACAGAGCAGCGGAAAAGCTTCTTGAGCCGACTGTACGCGAGGATGACCAGCAGTTTCCTTCTCAAATTCAAGATGGCGGACGGTGAGTACTGTCGTGCAACGAATGTGTTACTTAAAAAATTGCTGTTTGCATTAAGGGTGTATACATTATTTTTTCTTTAAAGTAAGACTACATGTTCTGTTGACTTATGGTTTACATTTCTACATATACCCGTATTAAGGACGGTCGCGGGAAATGTAAAAAAATGGGGCGTCACCGACTTCGTTTTGGAGAGAACATCCTCAGAAGAACACCCGAAATCTGAAATAATCGGGCTTCGTTAGCGAATAAGGCCACAATGTCTGTAAGCCCAAAATATTGCAATTAGATCTTTGAAGTGAAATGTTCTCTGCCAAATGTTGTTTAAGGTAATTACTCTGAAATAAAAGTGACAGTAGAATTTGTTCAAACTTTGTCTACTGAATATTTATCATATGAGAACTTCAATTTTCAAATAAAAATGGGGGGTGCCCATGCTCATTAAGGAGCAGCGAAGCATTGAAAACGCCCCATTTTGGCATTATTCAATGCTTGTTATAAGGACACATTCCCAGTAATTGTAAAATCTTTGTGAGTCCAGACTCACGAGAACACGCATTAAACTACAGTCAATACATTGCGTCAGACACAAATAAACATTTTAAGTTTGATTCAGGCAGAAAGCTAAATCCTAGATTAAAAAAATGAACCAAATTTCTTGATATGGTTACCAAACTGCAAAATAGAAAAGACCACAGTGTATCTGCTATTTTCTTTATTTATTCAATTTTCAGTGATAGCAATTAGTTCAGTCTTTTCTCATGCAAAGCTTATGATTAGTTGATTATAGTGACTGGAAAAAAAGGTGGGGTCCCCGTGCTCGTTAGTGAGCTATAGCCATTTTTCAACTGAGAGAACTCAATATCAAGGCAAATCCAGTTTCAAGATGTGCGTGCACAAGCATGCGCTAACTGACGCCATAAATTATGCACAGTAAGGATGCACAATGCAAATGTGAGGAATCACCTTAAGGGGACCTATTAAGTGAATTTAGTCAACTGGCGAGGTTCCTTAATGAACAAGTTCGCATTTAGCGACCGTAGTTTCATGGACCTTGCAGTCACAAGATGGCAGGATTTGATGTCCTGTGGACAGAAATCTTAAATTTTTTTAAACTTCCCACATTGATTTTTTGTTCATATTTGGACAATGTGGAGATATTTGTTAATAAAAATTGTTTCTGGAAAGAAAAGTAGGGGTCGCCAAACATCCAAGATCATTAAAACCAGGCAAAGCTATAGCAATAGCCTTTTGCCCTATCATTGTTCATTTTATAGCCTGCATGACAGGCTGTAGAAGGGGAGGGAAAGGGTCCACGCAGGCTATTCATTTTATTACTTAGTGTGTGCTCTCATGCATAACATGATGTGTGAATTTGCGCACACAGTAAGGATGTGCAGAAACAATTAGGGCGAATGTCCTTAAGTCATTGATTCATATGCAGTGGGAGGAGTTGCAAGGGGGGAAGCTTTATTGGATGATTTTCTACGTTTGGGATAGGTCTTGTTTTCATGTTTTACATTTGGGAGCGAGATTTGTTATCAGAAGATTTATAGTATTGGCCACATGATGTGTGAACTGGTGACACTTAGGGAAAAATCCTGTCTTGGATTAAAAAATATTCACTTTGCCTTTCCCCCAGCACCTTCTGTCTTTCTCCCCCTTACCCCAGAGTCACCTCAGTGAAAATCTGTGGATCTGCCACTGGTGGCAAAGAAGTGTCTTCAAGAATGTATTGTTACAGGCTGCCATACTACCTTGCAGATCACAATAAATGGCTAATCTTTGTGTTATCTCTTTATCTTCCAGCTTGGCATACTGGATGTTGACATATGTGGACCAAGTATTCCAAGGATGATGAATGTAGAGGGAAAAGATATACAGCAGTGTTCTGCTGGGTAAGTCATAATATAAAGGATCATCTTCTGAAGCCATTCTGTGGGAGCCAATATTAACTAAATCATGCATATATACTATATACAACTCTCACACTTGTGTTTGATGTGTAACAGTGAAAGAGTGTCTATGACCTTTAGTGGCTCATTACAGGAGAATTCCTTATATCCAGTTTGATAGCAAGAAACTGATTTGAAGTGTTGTGGCTTCTCCTGCATGGAATGCTGGTCTGTCAGGGACCACTACCCCACTTCTTTGGAACTTTTGTTGGTGAACTTGCTTGATCTTGGGAAGCTTTTTGTTTCGTAAAATTTAGATTATCTGCAGTATAAATGCTCCAGACATGTGTTTTAATTATCATACTTTTCATATACATACTTCACTTTCTAATTTTTTTTTTTATAAGATCAGCTGATATGTTATTGACATCAAAGCTTGCCTATGTTTTTGCTGAAGGTGTTTACAAGTATTTTCTAAAGATAACCTGAACCTTTCTTTTTAGTTGGGTTCCAGTTTACACAGACAAGGACCAACGACTGGCTGTTATGTGAATTGGTTTCTTGTTATTAAATAAGAGATGATGCCGTTGTGTGGAGAGGACCTAAGAAAAATGGTATTTAAATTCATTTATGCTCTTCACTTACATATTTTTTGACTTACCTTAACCTGTTCAAGCTTGTTAATCAAAGCTAGATCTGAGTGTCTCATCATCAATGAAACTGACTACTGAAATCACTTCAAGGAGCTATGCCACCACATATTGAGTGATTTTTTGTGAAATGCACAATTTAATTACCTTAGTTTAAAATGTGGGAAACTTCAGGTAGCTATTATTAGGCTTTGTTGATATTGAGCAAACAATACTTAATTTTCTTTTTTGGGGGCAGTATTATGTCTAGTTGATATATATTACAAAATTTCTCAAAAAACAATTAAATAGCTCAGTTGGTAGAGCACTGCACTGGTATTGCAGACGTCATGGGTTCAAATCCCGTTCAGGCCTGTTTTTTTTTTTTTCAGGCTTTAATTTCACAACTGCTTAAGTTGTGTGCATAACTGCGATGATCAATCATGTCTTCAAAACAAATTTTATGTGACACCCACAGCTGGTCACCACTGGATCCACAGTGTAACTATTTGTACAAAGTTAAGCAAATTCTTTCGGAAATACTGTGGCTTTTCTGGGCTTTTGAATGAAAGGACAATGTTTGAAATCAGCAAAATGTTTTACTACTATTTTAAAATAACTTTGTTCCAGGCCAGTGTACCACTGTCTGCAGTGCACTTTTATTAACGATTTTTAAAATGGAGCAATTCTGTAGAGTGCTACAAACATTTTGATGTTCCTGCAGACTTTCTTGAGTTCTCAAGTGACAGTTACCGGTTTGTTTGTTTTTTTAGCAATGATCAAGCAGTTTCTATCAGATGTATGTTGGGGTGACCTGGATTACCAGCTTATTGATACACCTCCAGGTATGACGACTTTGTAAAATGTTATTTTCAGAGGCCTGTGATGTGCTGATGTGTTAGGTACAGTGGCCCAGTGATTAATGTCATACACTGTAGATCAATAGATCTGGATTCAAAGCCTGTTCATGGGTCTTTGTACTGCATTTTTAGGTGAGAGACTTGACTGGCAATGCCTTTCATCACATAGGAGGAGAAATGAGTATTTACAAGTTGCTGGCCAACCTGAACTGCAAAAATACAGGAATATGAGGGGATATCCACCAGTAGGCCAGCTCCCCATTAAGGACATTTAAGGGAATACAATACTCCATACTGGGAGACTGGAGTTGGAGTCGGAGCAGATATACTCTTAACTTTGCTGATAGTACAATCATGCACATTCATTTTGCAGTATGCAGTGTAATCCTATCATTATTGCTCTGTTCTAAGATTAGTTTTGTTCAATCCAGGAACATCTGATGAGCACATAAATGATTACAGTTAGTAGAAAATCTGCGACATTACAATCCAGATGGAGCAATTTTTGTCACTACTCCTCAGGTATGCATATTAAAGTATATTATTTTATAATAACCGTTCTATAATTAAATGCTGTCAATTATTGGTAAGGCTTATTTTGATTTTGGAAAGTTTACATTTGCTTAATTTGTGTCTGTTGTGACTAATACATTGTTAATTTAGCCGTAAGAGCATTGAGGAAAGGCCAGCTTTTCACTTAGACATTTACTAGCCTTTTAATAGTCAATCAATTTAGGTGAAATCGAGCCTAATCATTGTTTGGCCAAAACCTAAGATTAGTTTATTATCAGTTGATTGGCTAAATTGGTCTCCAGTTCTGAACTTTTAACCCTCATTTTTTCCCTTTTGTTCTCAATAAAAAAAAATATCAGCAGTTGTTCCTTGGCATGGGATAACTCTCCATCTTCAATTGCTTAATAAAAGATTTGCAAGAAATTTACCAGAATCAACTAGTATGTAATATATTGATGGATTTTTCAATGACATTCCTGTTGTTTCTCAGGGTGTGGCAGTGCCTGACATCAGGAGAGAACTAACATTCTGCAAAAAAACTAAAATCCCAATCCTAGAGTAGTGGAGAACATGAGTGAATTTGTCTGTCCTCATTTGTAATGTAAGTGTTAGCCTCCTAATACAGATGCTCTTTGCAGGAAACACTGAAAGCGGCACTCCCATATATGGGCTATATAGGTTTGTGTCATGAGATAGGATATAGTTTTTGAGGTTTTCAGTCCTTAAAATAGGGTATCATTTTTGCCCCTGTTGACATTAATTGCGTTCACGGTGTGATCCTTAGACAGGTTACCTACCTAAATTGTGTCCTAATATTGCAATGCGTAAATGCCCGCCTAAACAGAAAATAAGTTCTACACTTGATGCTTTTAAACTTCCATTGTCACAGAAGTGAAATACAGTTGACCTGTTGGTGCCATTCATAGTTCTTGTTTTTTCCTTGAATTGGATGTCATTTTTCTTGGTTCGGGCCTTAAACAGGGTATCAGTTTCTTTTGCTTCATCCCTAAATAGGGTCAGGGTTTTAAGTCTTTTCACTGCACACGGCTACAGTATCTGGGATCGAGGAAACATTGCCAGACAAGTCCATGCAAAATGCATGTGTGGAGGAGGCTTTTCCTTTTTATGATTTAAAAAGAATATTTAATACACTATGACTTGTTGTATTTTTGACTGTTATAGTGTACCTTCATCTAGTTCATAGTATGAAATAATATTTCACTTTCTTTCCTTTAGAAATGTACAAATTTGTTTCAAAAGGAGGAGGTGAAGCTTTGGCAAAGAGCTGCAATGCTCCATTTTTAGGTAAAAATACTTACTAACATCAGTGACTACACAGGAAGGGGGATAGAGGGGTAAGGGGCAATCAAGATCATGTTTCATGGAAAATGGTCTTTTCACCATTTATTACACTTGTCTATATTAGTGTTAAAAAAAACAAGCAGGGAAGTATATTGTTTGGAAATGCAAAGGTCTCATTTGCTGGAAGCTTAAGGAATGTCAACCAAATTCTTTGTTGTGTCAAGCTTATCACAAGGGGTCATTGCAAATTGCAGACAATTCTCACTGATGTGATGTGTTCTATTTGACATTGAAATCAGTCAGTTTTCGCAGAGGAGAGTCTTCTAGCTATATCTTGCTTTCAGCTCTTGAAAAAATAGTTTTTTCCTTCTTTGTAGGTTCTATTCCACTGGATCCCAGTCTAACGCAATCCTTAGAAGACGCCAAGCTGTTATTGACTTGTGTCCTAACTCACCAACACTAAATGCAGTAGACGTAATCACTTCCAAACTGTTAGAATTGGAAAGCAATGGAGATCAGTGATTGAGGGAACAAGTACTTTTTTTCAAAAAATGGTTGTTGAGCATGTGGCATTTATACAGTTGGACAAATGTGACTGAGATGGCCAAGTGTTCAATCACTGGTTTCTCCTTACAGTGCCAGTCCCTTATCAATCAAACCAGTGATGAGAATTACGGCAATCATCAATCAAGCCCTGCTCTAGTCATTAATTAAGGAAGAAAACTAGCATAGAAAAGTATGGCTTCGCTCCTCTATGGATGATTTTGCCACTCACTTAAACCAAGCATTGCCTTGTTGTTGGGGCATATAAACCATGCGCAATAGCCTCCTTCACAAAGTTCTACTTGTAAAGCAAGAAAGTATGATTACTGAACAGCATCTTGAATTGGGAAAAGCTTTGTTTGAATTTTCCTTTGATACATAGTTACATAGTATATGCAACTTCAAGACTTGTTTTGTCTGTGACCTCTTCAGTTGGTCACCAGTAAAGATTTGAATTTTGGATGATTTCATGTAACCATGCATGAAAAATATAACTTGATACCAAATAATAACAACCGACAATAATATAACCAGATAGAAACAATAATAACAAGATAGAAATAAACCAGTAAATAAATAAATAAATAAATAAATAAATAAGTAGACTGAAAAAAAAAAGCAAATTAGTTATAGTTTAACTTGTGGTATCAAGGTTTATATTTCATGCATGGTTACATGAGGTCACCTTGGATTTAAATCTGTTATGGAGACCAAATTAAGAGGTCATGGACGAAACTAGTTTTGTAGTTGTATATATTACTGTAACTGTGTGTTGAAATAAGATTTGAATGCAGTTTTTCCGTATCAAGGTGACATTAAATGATTGTACCTGAATTTTGATAAGCAGACTGATGTTGCAGAAGTGATTTATGATCAGAAAAACAATTTGAATGAGGTC
The DNA here is from genome assembly GCF_042242905.1 of Orbicella faveolata. Taxonomy (NCBI): domain Eukaryota; kingdom Metazoa; phylum Cnidaria; class Anthozoa; order Scleractinia; family Merulinidae; genus Orbicella; species Orbicella faveolata. Next base: position 5,409,082 of record NW_028301576.1, read on the forward strand.
TTTCCTAATGCAGATTGTTGCAAATCATAATTTTACACGGCCAATAATATACCTAAGATTCTTTGTTCAGAAACTCATAAGGTCAATAAAGGTCAATAAAAAAAATGGAAATAAATACAAGTGGTACTGCCTCGGTTATCTGCATGGTATTTTGCGATTGTAAGAATTGCATGAACAATCAACGTTTGAGTTACTTTTACGTGTAAGAGAAATTAACACGGAGACTCCATATTTCCAATTTTGTTTTTAATTTAGTGGGTTAGTGCGCAAGCGTGTCAATACAAGAGTTATTTTTTTTGTGAATAAAAAGCCCCTGGAGGTAGCAGCACTCAGTGGACTCTTGACAATTATGATAAGGTTAATCCAACAAGTTTGTCTGGTTGTGATGTACAGCGAAAAAGAAAACATTTTAAGAATTTGGTTTACCTTAGGAAATGTGATATTAAGCCTACTTTATGAGATCTGATTTTAACAATCGATCAGTGACTTTGTTTATTAGAACTCCATGGAACTGTTCCCAGCCAGACAGCTAAACATCATGCAGTCTGTAAAAACGGCAGATTGGTGTTGATTCTGGATAATTTTTCCAACTCATTTTATAACAACAACCAATTTAAGTAATATATAGAGTTAGCAAAGCCTAAAAGCAGAGCTCCTGATTACAACAATTTAACCTTGTTTGAGCCTGGGATCCAATTGAAAACCTGTACCTGGGCAGTGGTCAACTTAAAAAAACACGTGACCTCGATGAGCTCTAAAAACGAGCCTGCGATATGGTCAAGTGATACTGGTCAGTGCATACCTTGTTTTGACAGGTATAAATTGAATATAACATGGATACCCAATATCAAAGATGTATTCTTTAACCCTCCCCCCTCCTGATCTCTAAAGGAAAAGCCTTGGGAACTAGGTTGTTGTAGAGTGACATTTCACATTGATTTACATGGAGGGGGCGTACGGACGAAGGTACGTACGGACAATCACGTGACAACCAAAATATTTTGGCTCGATGGGTTACTGCTAATATATAGATTTAGACCAGCCTAAAAGCGTAGCTACTGGGGCCTGTTTCTCGAAAGACCCCGTAAATTATCGGGCCCGGTAAGTCACCCGGTAAGTCTCCGTAAACTTTTCGGGTGTTTCTCGAAGCTCCCGTTATTTTCGATCCCGTTAATTTTTCCGGTAACTTGCCCGGTAATTTACGGGAGGTCGTGACCTCCCGTAAAGTTACCGGGGAGTCACAAATGTTGCAAAAACCAAACAAAATGGCGGCCGGGGGCGCACTTTTTTGTTTCAATAACGCCTCTTTCTAGCCGATATGGCTGACTGGGAAGTCATTGAGCGATTTCGGCTCTCACGAGCAAGAATAGAGTCGCGCGTTGATAAGCTAGAGGAGGAATTGCAGAGAAACACGGCGAGAAGCTGCTCGCTGGCTCCAGAAACCCACGTAAATATAATTGTTGTTGTTGTTGTTGTTTACAGTTTGAAGGCGTTTGCATGGAAACGCTATATAACTGTGAAGTTCTACTTTATTGTTTTTGAAAATCAACAAATGGTGGAAAAAATTAATGAATATAGATAAACACTGTCTGTGTCACGTAAACGCCGATCACTCGCCGCGCGTTTTCGAAAAGTCTTCTTTGTATGAACATCAAAATGGGTTCCTGTCACGCAAACCTGATCTTACTGCAAGCCAAACCTGTTTCCTGTGTTTTAATTGCAGATTTTTTTGACTATTTTTGGAGAAGGAAATTAGAAAACAGACATTCTACAAGAAGTAAACATAATAGAGCGATCGCGAAGAGTCGCATTAGGCGCAGTGCACAAATGCTGACAAATGTTCTACCTATATGAAACACGAAGAAGCGTACTGTACTCACGATAGATAAATGAGAATAAAGAACATTAAAATTATTCTCCCCAATCACATGATTGTTTCAGTCGCATTTCTATTGATCTCAGCTTGCTTTACGCTAGAACAGTGGATTTGGGATCAGTGAAAATTACGCTTGATGTTTGCAGGAGAAAACGATTAAATCACGCCTAAAAATTTTAGTAAGATCCTTCCTTATTCCAAATATTCTGTACACTTACTTAAGCGAAATTCTTATCAGTATAAATTGCTGAAATAAGTGTTTGTAGCTAAATTTCAAGTTCTCAAGTTCACACTTTTTCCTCGGCGGTCCGCAGATCTTGTTTGATTGCTTAGCGGAACATTTTGAATTAGAATGAATCACGGAAAAAGACAACACTCCTAGAAAAGAGCGAGATTGTCGATCGAAGTCTTCGAATCGAACCACAAAAGGCAATTGATCATCACTTTCAAATAATATGACCATGCAAAATGACGATCTCTCTCAGTTGCTCTCCTTTGACACAACGATAACTTCGAAGTTAAACTTCACAGTGTTCTTCAAAAAGCATCACAGTCGCAACGGAACTCCGCTATAACATCGTCATGCAATAGCACGGTCTTATTCTGTTTCCAGCAATGATCGTAGTGTTTTTAAGTTTTGATATTCCACAAAACCAGTTCAAATTAGATAATATCAATATCAAAACCCATAACATAGGCACGAGAAGCGTGCAAGAATTATTTTGTTTGTGAACTAAAAGTCTCGGAGATAGGAGCATTCATGAAACTGTTTACAGTAATGATTTGGTTAATTTGACAAGTTTTTTTGGTTGCGATTTGCAGCAAGAAAGAAACTGGGAATCTATGATGTACACACGATGTTACATCGGTAATGGTAAGATAACTAAATAGTAAGCCATAAAATGTTTGGTCGAACAAACTACAGCAATCTGACACGTCTCCAGATTAATGTAGATACCATCTTATTTTCTAACAGGCTATTATTTGATTCTTTCTTTGATACAACCCACACTGTGATTGGTGTGACACGTGCACATGCATAACTCCCTCACTTACTGATCACATAGCTCTTCCAACCCCCAAGAGGAATTTTTGGTCAAAAATACTCAAGTTAAGAGAACTTTTTGCATTTTATACAAGTCGTGAGGTTACCCTTTTTACACAACACAACGCAACAACACTACTTCACCGAAAATAGAAAGAAAGAGAAAAAAGCCTCTCTGACACATTGAAAGTCTGATTTAATTAAACTGCACTTTAAATTGGTGCCACGCAGTTTTCAAAGAACATTTGAACAGTTTTGATACTTTTTACCTCAAAAAATATCGGACTGAAAAGAATGTCATAAAATGCCCATCAGAAAAAAATTAACTGCTACTGCAGAGACGTAAAAACCGTCCAGAAATGAATTTACTCCAATATAAAAAAACAAAAGTGACGATTCGTCAGCTCTAATTGAATTTACTCCCTTGTGAGAAACAAGAGTGTCAAATTACCCTTTGTAACTAAAAAATAAAAAAATCTCGTTATATTCGCATGCAACAAGAACAAAACAATCGTTACCTGCACTTACTGTTGTAAACGTTAGAACTGTTTCAAATCTAAATAGTCTCGTCTCCTCTAAAACATGTCCTAAGAACTAGAAGCAACGATTCGTGACCTCTAATTGAATTTACTCCTTGTGAAAGACAAAAGTATCAAGTTACCTTTGTAACTAAAAATAAAAATATCTCGTTGCATCTGCATACTACTAACTCACGGACTGTTTCAAACCTCAAGGCTCATCTCTTTCGTAACTAAAATCCTCAGCCTAACCCACAGAAAACGTCGAAGTAAGCCCAATATAAGCCCAATTTCCTCTTTTATAGAAGAATAAATATGGCCGTTCTAAACTGTATCGGGATCAAAGATCCTCACATACCATTTACTTTTACAACAAGAAATTTGATTGGCTGTTTATAGTAGATCCAATCTAGTTGGTGTGACATACATACATCTTTCACTCACTCACTCACTCACTCACTCACTCACTCACTCACTCACTCACTCACTCACTCACTCACTCACTCACTCACTCACTCACTCACTCACTCACTCACTCACTCACTCATCCATTGACCCGTCCATAACATACCCCGACGCGCCGACTAAGAGGTATTTTTTTTTTCCAAAAAATAACCCAAAAAGGGACCGCAATCAATGGCCACCCCGTAATACAAATTTGTTCCCCAACACCCTCCGTGGTAGAGAAACGAAACAAAACTCACTGTTTCCCGTGGCGACAGGCATTAGCGTTTTGTTAGATCCCAACTGATAATAAACACTCTGTTACCTACTATTGTCCGAAATAAAATGTGTCTACCGCTGAAACCGACATGAATTTATTACTGAAACTTTCAACACAGCTCAACAACGCTTTGAGCTTCAGAATTACTGAAGTATTTTTGGTGAACGTGTAACTAGTTGACTTCCGAATAACCGAATAAGAACAAAATAAAAAATAAACCTTTGCTTTTGAGTACACGTGCCATGTTTTGAAGGCACACAACCTGATCACGTGCAAGTTAGCACTGCTGTTGCTCGAGGGAGTCAGTGAGTTTTGCTTGCCCTAGAGAGTTATACAGTTCCAGGCGGCTCATGTAGTATCTTTTCATCCAATAGAAAACTTTATTTCAGTTGGGAAGTTTAACGAGGCATTTTAATTCCTGCCCACACTACGCCGGAGAAATTCGAGAACGTGGCTTTATTTCTACGGTTAGGCCTAACCTCCACACTAATATAATCTGGAGAAATTGTCCACCGAAAACGGAACTTCTAACCAGAGGAACTTGATAACACCGACTTTGAGGGAGGTAGGTAATAAAGTATTGTCTGATTTGGCCACTGTCACCCACTAAAAATAATTCTCTTTAGTTCCGACTTCCATCTACAAAACGATAGATGCACGACTAAAAACACGAAACTACAATTTTAATTTATCACAGATATCGGGAATAATGGAGATATTGAAACAACTTTTATCTGCGATGGTGAAATTATTCCTCAGTGGCTCGTGATTCAGCTGATCCAGACGATTCCTCAATAGTTGGTAATTCAGCTGATCCAGGAGGCTCTTCAGTAGAAGGTGATTCAGCTGATCCAGAAGGTTCTTCAGTGGTAGGTGATTCATCTGATCCAGAAGGCTGTTCAGTGGCAGGTGCACGTGATTCACCTGATCCAGAAGATTCTTCAGTGGTAGGTGATTCAGATGACTCAGACGGTTTGTCCGTTACAGGCGATCCATAAGGTTCACCAGTGGCTGGTGACTCCGTAGTTTCATCACTCCTTAGTGCTGCTTCTGTAATTACCAGAACAAAGAGCAAAGTAAAAAACAACAGTTATTAAGATTGATTCCAGTCAACTCTCTAAGCAGCGATAATTCTAAAGATAAATATTCCACGACACGTCTTTTCAGTCGTTGTCTTAATACAATTAGAAAAGGTCATATTACCTAACTCATCGAGCACACTCTCAATATCGTTCCACTCGTCCTCTGTCTGGTACAATGCCCGGTTTGCTTGGTCTCTGATGTTTCTGTCATCAAAAAGTTGTTCACGGTCTGACGCATAGAGTTTATCTAGCGGGGAAAATGGTAAAATGAAAAGAACGAACAAAAGAGAGACGCGAAATAAACAAGTCGTAACTTTAAGATTACCTAATTCATCTAGTAGCCTATAATTGTCGTCCCATTTGTTATCCGTCTGGTACAATGCGCGGTTTGTTTGATCTGTAATGCTGCTATCGTCATGACCTTGCTCTCCGTCTGACTTATAAAGTTTGTCTGGTGGATCAAAAGCAACAACAAATTAAGGTGGCTTAAAACACTTTCCAGCACTTAGATTTTGATGGGTCGCTATAACCACTCTTTATCACTTGATGCTACAATCATGGTATCAAAAAAACTGCCCAATCATTGTTGAACACGTTTTTATCATTTTCGTGATACAATAGGTTACCATAGCAACAGTATGACCTGCTAAAAACACCCTCAATTACAGCTTTAGATGCTTAAAATTCAAAAACGGCGCGGTGAATTTTTTCTATTTTATCACATTTTAATAAGCATGATAAGACGCAACTTTTGGCAAAGTTTAAAAAAAAAATTGGGAACTAATTTTGAGAAATTGTCTTGGTCCTTCTAATAGACTGAAACCGCAGAGTCGTGGATAGAAATTTTCGAGGAACTCGTCTGCTTCAAGTACAGTAGTGATCTTTTTAACTGTCACACACACTCGTTTTCACATTGATTTCCCTTCTAATTTGCCAGTAAATTTTCAGTGTTACCATAAAAAAAGCTAATGGACCATATTTTCTCCTGGTCTACAGTCTATAAAGCGTAGAAATGGCGTCGTAAGATGTCCAAAACTTTGCAGTTAAACGTCTTGCCCGCGGCTCATGGTTCCACTTTAGTTTGACCATGGTCTATAATTAACAGTTAAGACCATACTGTGGGTGACCGATTTGTAATTTAAACGAGGATAACGAGACCATTTTTAGACAAAGTTAGCTCAATTTCTTCTACCATTAGTCACGAGGTCCTCTCGATGAAAGCGGTCTACTCTTGTGTCGAAAGTATACACGTTTGCTGATTGATTGGCCAGAGTGATTAGTACGGTTTTGATTTTGAGGCCTGCTCTTTACCTCTCTCCTTGTATCTTTTGTAATCCACATCATAGCCATATTCTGGATTCCAATGAACTCTTGGCCTGGTAGTTGTTAAAGTAACTACAGCGGAGAAAGAGAGCTGAAATGTGAAGGAGCGCTACGTTAGACAGCCAGCCAGCCTGCCATACAGCTGGTCAATAGGTCAGTCAGTCAGTCAGTTAGTCAGTCAGTCGGTCGGTCGGTCGTTCCGTCGGTCCGTGGGTCCGTCGATCAGCCAATGACAGAGTCAGTCAGTTAGTCAGTCAGTTAGACCGTCAGTCAGTCAGTCAGTCAGTTAGTCAGTCAGCCGGTCAGTCAGCCAGCCACTCCGACAGTCGGCCAGTCGGTCAGTGAGAACGCAGTAAGGAATGTCAATGTACTGAAACAAGAGAGGTGAAGTTTCAGGGAGTCGTTCTCGCATATAGCCCTTATTTTCAAGGTAACCCTCTAGGTTTAAATTAGATCGCTCCCGGTTTTGGAATTCCCGAAGGATATAGAATTAAATAGACAATCCTGTCACACGAATTTTCTCGCGTGGACAACGTAATCGGCTTGAAATGCATTTTCATCCTTCATGAAAACATCCACGTAACGCGCGTGGTAACATTATCCGCGGGGAACTGGTTACCTGGCCTACATGAGATGGCTAAACTTTCTCGGCCCTTAATTCTCTCTCTTACCCTTCATTGCCACTTGAATGAAATTCTCGTTGCTAGATATAGTTCCTTTCGATAAGAATTGACTTTAAACCACTAACAGCCGTCCATGAATCTCATCTTCCAAATTGGCAGCCTTGGAACTAACTTGAAAGGGATAACCTTGAAAATACCCTTCATGCTCTCCCGGTTGAAACTCATGGCTTCTAGATATACCTCGTTAAAAGAGGTGTAAAAAGACTTGAATTGACACAACTCACAGCGGAAAACGAGTTTCACCTGATATAGCTGGCTAATTTTATCACCACCGGCGTCACTTACCAATCGTAATACTGTCCTCAGCTCCATTCCACGTGTCCGTCTGATGCTCTCTGAGCTGTTCCTGATTTCGTCTGAAACTGACGGAGATTTTTTCCTCTGAAAGTTTGTTTTATCTTAAAGTATTATTCTCTGGGGGAAAAGGGCCATCTTTACAACATCTAGACAACATTAAAACTTAAATGTAGATGAAACATCTCAAAAACGCATTTCTGGAGTAGCGCTTTGGCTTCATACTTTATATTAGAACGAAACGTAAATTAAATTAATAATGCACAAATTATCTCATAGCTGATTATTCATGTTTTCAGTTGCAAATGTTGACAAACCATGTTATTATTTTCATGTAATTTACCGATTTAAACAACCAAAACAAAACCAAATGACTGAGGCAAGTGCCTCGATTTGCCTGTTACTATCGAAGGCCCTGTTAGGGAATCCAGAGTGAGCAGCAAGTGGGCGAGAAATTGAAAAACAAGTGAGGTCAGCCTCAATAGGGTACGCTTTCCTGAACTATAACCATGTTATAAATAAATCTCAATTACCAACACCTGAACGTTTGATCTGATTCTTACTTCTACTACAATAATCATGGGATCAGTCCTTGACAGATGAAATATAATGGCATTTCAATACTGAGATTGACAGCTCTAACGAAACAATGTTTTTCAGATCTTTCAATATGCTTACCCATAAATAATTGGAAAAATCAAACTTGCAAATGAAAAAGCCATAACGCATCATTAACCTTTTCCCAAGGTTAATTTAAAAAAATAACACACAAACAAAATATTCCTTAACAGCTATCAGTATATGAACGGCTACACAAATGGGTTTTCTGTACAGTATTAAGGTTACAAACGGTTCAGTATTCATTGCTTAGTATCTACGCTTCGAATTCGATCTGTAAACCGTCTCATCTTTAATTTTGAGGTTTCGCTTGTACTAAACTGATCAAAGTATTCATCGTAGCGTGACGTAGCCGTCTAAAATCCATAACGTTTGTCTTCCGTAGTCACAGAGTTGATTAAATATTTCTGGAAAACAGTCTGTGCGCATTTCGGAATACGTTGTGACTGATATCAAATGCTTCTTCCACAAACTTCACTGATTCTTCACCGTGTGAAACAAAGCGGTTACTGTAGGTTTAAATCATACGCCTTCTTGATCCATCTCCTAGCTTCGTATGCTAAAGAGTGAATTTATTATGCAAAACTTGTGCGTATGCAGACATTGAGTTATTCAAGTCACAAAGTTTGAAAAACTTTCTCTCGGTTTTCTAAAATAAGTTTAAGTTGAGAACTTCCCTTCTGATCTCTTCAGGGTCGCTTTCGAATGCTAAATGAACATAAAAACTTGGGGAAAAGGAATTCCCTGCGATTATTGGCGATTCACAAATATAGTGCCATGATCATGGACCATAACGTGGTGATTTAAAAGAACCAGCCAAGCCTTCGTCATGCATGCCCAGGTTAGCTTAACTCTTCTAAACTTTACCCCAATAACAGCATGGAAATAGATTAATGATTAACAGAGAGAGTGTATTCTCCCATGTCTTACCTGATCGCGTTCAAGTATGTCAAGACATATGTTCAAGACTTCCTCGGCGTGATGGATGTTGATCAAGGAACCATCTGTATGCTTGAGGAAAGTAAAAAGCTCGCAGATTTATTTAATATCCTTTATTGATTTAAAGAGGATGGTATTGAGAGACTCGCTGTCAAGATAGGAAACAACGCAATATGATTGGCTAAGAGCATTGTGATTAACACGTGATAAATGATCTTCGTGCGAGAATGTCAAAGATTGTTCCATGGGTTGACAGTCAACCAAAAACCCGCACAATCTGACTGTGTTGTTTAGCAGGGAGCAGCGAGTCCCCTTAGGCAAGAACTTAATGATCCGCATCGGGTCTTATAAAACTGCTCTGTGGTTTAGCAATATATCGATAGATTATATAGTCCATAGTCTCTAAGACTGACGAATGTCAACGATATACAAGACCGTACAAAGGAAGATAGTGAAAAAGCAAGGAAGAGTGAAGAACGATGCCTATGTCTTGGTAAATATTAAACATAACGTACTGCTTTTGTGTCCAAGGCAACTCTCTGTGACGAATGAGATCATTAAATATTCCGCAATACACCATTGAACATGATAATTTTTTTAGGCATATTCACATAGCTCGTAGACCGGTACAGCTGTACATTTGGATGTTGTTCAGATAAATCTAGATCTTTGACTTAACTTAACGGTATATCATGATCAATTGGTGTTTCTTTGATTGGTGATACAGTAATCATTACGGATTGACAGAAAATTCGAAACTGTTCAACCGATTTTAAATTTGTCAGCAAGTCAAATTAAAGCTTGTGTTAAATATTAGTTCAGATATTATTTGTGAAATGTACTCATTGAAGATTTCCAGCTCAGCGGTAAAGTTTTCTCGTACACTTTTGTAGACTATTACAGTGACACGGGACATGTATAAGGCTGATTATCTTGAAAATCATATTCAGGCTTAAGTTTCCAGAGGAGGCGGGCTGTTATGAAATAATTAATATTCTGCTGCTGAATATAGTAATGTGGGATTTGCACTTCCACCTTTTTACCACACGCAACTTAAGTATTGGCAAGAATGCAACGCTGAAAAATTTTCGGAGAACTACTGTATTCAAAACAAAATCATCTGCCGATAATAGTCGCATCCTGGTCGGAGACCGGCCAGTCCTTTTCAAACCCTTATTTGAAGCTCAGATTATCCGTATCAAACAATTTTTAAAAGACGATAACACCTTCCTCTCACGAGACGAGCTCACTCGCAAAATGAACATCAATATTCCGTTTACACTTTACTATGGCCTCGTCGCTGCCATCCCTACAGAATGGAAGAAAATATTAAATCAAAACAAGCTTGCGCCATGCAAAACGCCCCTCTTGAAGACCTTCCGTCGATCCGTGTAGCCTACGCTACACTTCTAAGTAACAACGTAAGTCCACCGACATCAGAGACTAGAATTCTAAATTACGGTCTCTCTAAAAAAAAGCATCCACAAAGTGTACTCGTTGCCTTTCTTAATAACCAAAGATTCGAAATTAACTGCCCTCCAGTTTAAAATAATACACCACATTTTACCTACCAAGTCCAGCCTTTTTCGAGCTGGCATTACTGAAAGAGACATTTGCTCCTTATGCGCCACTGAAAAACAAAGAATAAGCCACCTACTGTACCACTGTACAGTATCTATTGGCTTTCTGGGATAGATTCACCAACTGGTGGTACCAGAAATTTAAACAAGTGGTCATTTTGACTGAGTCTCACGTCCTATACGGTTGGCATAATAACATCAAAAATAAAAAAAACTTCACTTAATAATGTCACTCTAATTCTTATCGCAAAATTCCATATCCTCTCGACAAGTTCATGTGATGGCAACTTATGGTTTGAAGGCTTTCTTCTTCGCCTCCAAAACAAACTTGATATTTTAAAGCAAAGTTACACCATCCAAAGAAAGCTGCATAAATTCTTGGACATCTGGGGAAAATTACTATAAATTTCACTCCGCTTCGTCCTTTTCTTTTCACTCTCTCTTATTGTAACACTTTTCTTTAAGCCAGGCGTAGTCTTGTTCGTGGCTTTTATCTTTATTGCATGATAAAACACAGTGATAATTGCTACCATAATATATATAGTGTAAGTAAAGTGTATAAGAGTTGCAGGGTTATATCTGTAGTACATCTCTTTGTAAGTGACGTAAATAGTGTAGTACTGTTGTGTAAGCATTCTAAGTAGTTTAAGCTCTGTAAACTGTGTGAGAAGTAAATAAATTTCATAAAAAAAAAAAGAAATGTGGAATTTGCATACTAGTGAGTCAAACATGGGAAATTGTTATACCTCCCAACTCAAATACGTTTTCCGACTGGAGGAGAACGTGTCACGTGTCATGGGTCAAAACTTAATACAGCTGTAACTCCCCTGGGCGAACAAAAGTCTTTAACTCCTCAGGGAAACAACAACTTGGATTTTCGACTGCCACGTGATGAGGTCGTGCACCTTGAAACCGCGGCAAATTTACTGGTCAGCCGGCGTCAAGCAAAGATATTTTTTTCGCAGTTTTTTCTATTTTGGGTTGGGAGGTATAACAAAACACTTAATGACTGACCCCACGGGAAACAGTTAGTCTTGTTTCCCCCCGACCCCTCAACATTGAGGGTCTCGCGAAATTTTCACTGTTTCCCTTGGGGCCAGACATTAGTGTTTATTACTGACCGGTGATAGAAGTTGCTGCGTGTTTTTGAAGATGGGACGAGGAGTGTATATACTGGTATGTCATTTGTACTCGAGATGAGGGAGGTTATAAAAAAAGTGGTTCATAATCGAATGACTGTGTAAAAGGACTGAATTTGCAACACTGCGCAGAAATTTTGTTGCACATGCTACTGCCGTTCCTTATTTAGGAAAATTGCAACTAGAATTACAACAACAACAACATAATGTTTGTAAAGAACAGTTCAAAAGCACTCTGCAAAGTTGTCAAGAGCACATTGAATCAAATACGACGTTTTTTTAAAATAATTATTATTTACAAGTGGCAAAGTCGAGTTAAATAAAATTATAGACTAAAATAATTAACTACAAGGCAAAATGATTATAAAGCCATCGTTTAATGAAGGAGCTGGTACACCATCCGGTTACCTAGTTCTAAAAATAATTATCATTTACAAGCTGCAGGTGCCTGGACTGAGTTTACTAAAATATACAGCTTGCAAAATGAAACTGTTATTCCAAGTTTCTTGCAGTCTTCATTAATGTTTGCTAGGCAACTGAAGAGAACCTACATTGGATGTTAAATTAAAATGAATTAAGATCTTTCTTGATCCTCTACGTTCGACTTAATTCGCGACAATTGCTGAGCAGAAATATATCACCATGCATGCATCATATTTTAAAATTTTACTATTTTTTGACAAGTGGCTTAGATTATCCAATTGCAGACATGTTCAGTTTAACCAATTTCAGTTGATTGTTTTCTTTTTTTCGATCCTTGCACTGGAGTGCTCAAGACCTTGTTAAAAAATTCTTGAGACCTTGTCGATAATTTTGACTGAAAATAAAGCAGATGGAAGGATTTATAGCACAATTTGAGTGAGCAATAACTGCGGCAACAAAAGTGAAGTAGACGAAACCACACTGCTGTGTGCCACCAAATACAAAGAGCACAGTGGAAGCGAAACTGTAGGGCAACCAGCATAATGCAAACCCTAACACAATAGCAATGGCTATCTTGAGCACAGTTCTTTCCCTTGTCAGTCGTTGTTGTATAGCAATGGCCGTTTGCTCGCCTGGAATCACCTGTGTTTTGAGTTTTAAGTAGATGAGGCGATAGAGTATGGCTATCACTAGTAACGGGATGTAAAAGAATACAAAAGTCATTGGTAAAATGTAATTTGCAAACGACGAGGACTCTCCAAAAGCTTCTTTCCACCGTAGCTCACAAACCAACCGACCCTGATTCTTCACAAGCTTGTAGGCAAAAAGATATGCGGTGGAGGTAGCTATCCCAACCATCCACGTGGCGAGAATGAAGAACGGGCACCGCTTTGAACTGATCAGAGGAGAACGGAGAGGAAAAACCACAGCTTGAAATCGATCCACTGCGATAAGGACCAGGCTCTGAATTGACACAGCACCGGAGACATCGGTTAAGAATGTAAGCAGCTTACACAAGGCCTCGCCAAGACGACCACTGACTAACCAGGAGTCGACGTACAAACGCGTTACAATTCGAGGGAACAGGCAAATCGGAAACAACAAATCGGACATGGCCATGTTTGCGATTAAAACGTTGATGGGCTTTCTCATGGTGTTCGTCTTGAAGACAACCATTGCGATGAAAGTGTTTCCGGCCAACGAAACAACAAAGATTAAGCAGTAAACAAAGGTTACTCCGATCTTTGTTGCTGCAGCATCATATATTTGTTTGCAGCTCCATGGCTGTGTTCCATTCATGGTCTTGTTCACGGCGTCTAGCGACATTTCAGAGAATGAGATATTTTACTCAGCTTATTTTTCATGAAGTAAAACGGAAAATTTCCGGCGCTCTATTTACATTATGTCAAGAGGAGAATGTTTACCTTAACGTCATTGATGTCACTTCAAACAATAACAACTTAAGTCGTTACCGGCTTAATTGGCCTATGACATGTCCAATAGCAAAGCACGCGAGTGACTTCATAACTCAGACAAACTCAGACAAACAAAACGGAATGACAAGATTTGACGCTTTTTCAAGCGCGTAAGCAAGTGCTCCTAGCACAATTTTTAAAACGAAAATTTGGTGTTCATTTTCCTCTATTTCTCTCAGAACACGCTTATGTTGTCTGACTCTTGCGGGGTTCCGATAATTTACACTCAATTTGTAGACTTTGCGCGCTTCGTTATTAAGACGACTTCTGACGAAAAAACTGTAATTTATGATGACGTCATGTTGTAGGATTTTTGTAGTGGGGCACTTCCTTTTTGCAAACTTTTCCGGCTTTTCCTTAAAGCTCTTAGCGCTTTTTCAAAAATTAATTATTTTTTTCAAACGCCGTCCTCTGAGATAGAGAACAAAATCAGGACTGAGAAAAGGGAAAACCCACTCTTTTATTAAAATTCTCTTTTACTTTTAACGTAACGCGTCAATTCTACTTTATCTTTCTCGTTATACATTATGTTTGTCTTTCGTTCGTAAATTTGTTTAATTTATGCTTCTGGATGCTATTACGGTTCTCAGACATAAGTATGGAAATTCAGGGATGTCAAACAATAACAGATGAAACCTAACCGTTGTTTGAGCCCAATCCGCCTCTGAAGTTACAGATACCCATCACCTGTCTCAGAAAACCTGCTACGACATGCTAATTCTTTTCACAGTACTTTTGCAAATTCGATTACCTGAGCTTCCGGGCTTTTTTTAAAACTTCTCTACGACTGGGAGAATGAGGGTGGGTTGAGGAATCTTAAAATCTTTTAATCTATAGACATTCTAATATGTCTTAGAAAATGACAGTACGTTTTCGATCACTTAGGCTTCTACAGAACCAAATGCTTTCTTTTAGAAATTGCACTCTGCATTCGCATTTTCCTTAATGTTCTGTTTAACAAATAAAGAAGCCCCGACTGTGTTCTGTTCTGTTGTAAAGCACGCAGGAAGCGGTACTGCACGAAAGAAGTGTAGGGGAAAACACGAGACGTAGTTGAGTGTTTTTCCCTACTTCTTGAGTGCTCTACCGCTTCCTAAGTGCTTTACATCAGAACAGAGCACAGTCGAGGCTTCTTTATTTGTTTTATGATAAAAAATCAGACAATTTCCCCACGCATTCGGCTGAATTTTCAAACCAAACTTTATTTTCCAAACGAGCAAAAGTGGCGTCAGCCGTGCACTGTTCTCTGATAAAGCACGCTAAAATAAGCCAATCACAATCCTTGTTAGAATTGTTCAAATAATTTGATTAGCTAACGAAGCGACAGCTGTCAATCACAAACTGGACTTCAGCTAAGCTTTCAGTTTCGAGAAGTTTGAGCGGCTTTCGAGAGAAGAACGATGCCTTCAAAGTTCGCTTTTAAGTTAATTTTTAAATACGGATCTCAAGGCAGGTAAAGGTTTATAGTCCAGAGGAATCCGGCCGTATTGTGGCCCAGGAAAACGAGCACTTTTCCAGTGGAAATTACGAAACGCGGAGCTCAAAGCTTGTGGATGAAAATGCGAAATGCCGGGTTGAATTTGAAAGGAGCTACAGTTATTTACGGCTTGTAGCCGCATGCAGCAAGATTGCCCGAACTAGCGTAAAAGTTAGAAAGACTTAACGGCTCCCACTGGTTCTACTTCGAGCACAGAAGAGAATATCAGAGCAAGTTTTGCACTGACCACTCGTCGGTTTACTTCTCTGAGATGACCGGAGAACGAGCGTTACTACACTGCATGTAAGTGTTGTTTGAGTAAATGAGCATTTTTAATTGTAAATTTACAAAAATAAAGCTTCTCATCATAAACAGAGACAGTTCAATTGTTTTCTGTCGTTGTTTTACTTCTTAGTATAATTTCTGCCTTCGTAACAAAATTAATGTCTTTATCGAAGCACTGTTTAGGTTGAGAATTTGTGTATTTCGCTACAGCTGTACATGTTTTGTCGGCGGGAATCTAGCAAAACTTGTTATTTTAGTACAGTTTTAACACTACTGTTGCTAACAATGGTCTCTGTGAGCCATATTTACTGCGGAAAAATAGCTCGCTTCTAGTGCGTTTGTCTGAGTCACAGGGGATGTTTAATTTGTGTCAAATTTGTCAAAATTCCGAAGCAAAAATTTGGAGGCCAACTTACCGTCATCAACCCGTGCTCTGTTCTCTGATAAAGCACGCTGTTTCAGCCAATCAGAGCGCGCGTTATAGGGAAACTTTATTATAAATACCAATGAAACATCTGCAGGTGCAACTATAAGTACCAAATATTGGCAGACATGCATTTTAATTATCACTCAGCGGTAGTTTAACCCGAAAGTTTGTCACGGTCTGCATAGGAGATTATGCTTCACAAAGTTTCAACATATACTATAGTTCACTTATTTCACGTTGTATTTGTGGTATAGAAATTTATTTTTGGTTATACGCTTTGTTTCTGCTAATTAAACTGAATATGGTCCGCAGTAACTCGGTAACGGATTTGTGCCAGAACCTTTTGCGAACCTTGAAGAATGGGTTAATTGTTATTTCAAGATAATTTTTACGCGCAATAAATATTTTAGTTTGCGATACTTTTCAGGTTAACATGCATGTATCACAAGGAAAGGTTGGTGCAAGTTTCTTCCAGCAAATACCAGTTGTGTTTCCTCTGCGCTTAGATGAAAGAAATATCTAAGGGAAAACATCGGGGCACTTCACGTGATAACATCGTGCAAATGATTGACAGAAGTTTCCTGTTAACTAAGGATTCTCATCCAATAATCAACAAAGAATCCACAGCCGCCTGCAAATCGACCTCAACCTGATCAACGGGGACATAAAATGCAGTACGCTCTCGATTACTTAACTGCTTAATACAAATATTTTTCACAAAGCTATCAAACTAATATTTAAGTCCGTTAGGAGGGGAAAATTGAGTACCTACCCGTCAAAAAGTGTTACAGACCGGCCGGATGATTTTACCGGTCGTTCACACGGATAATGTTTTGCCACTGGTCGGAAAAAGTGGCCGTTACAGGCCAAATTTGGAAGGTAGCATTAACACAACAATTTTTAGATGACTGGATCAATAGCTGTTATTACAGTTTTCAGAGGTTTAACATACAAACGAGGCGAAAGGGTCAATTCTGCTTTGTATTGACCCATTCGCCTCGTTTGTATGCCTGTTTAAGCAAAAGAATATTGGACCGCAGACTCAACTGTAATAACAGCTAAGCAGTGAGCTGTTACCGAGCACGCGTTTATCACGTAAAACAAATTGGCGATGAACTATGCTAAGCTATCCGTTCTTGTACGTTTTTTTTGTCGAACGGAACTCGACTGGATCCAAACCCTTTCCCAATCCAAATTATTTGTCCGTTCTAAGAGTGATCAAAGCAAGTTATCCACCCTAAGAGTGTTCAGCTAAAACAAGAGGCTAAAACTATTTGTCCACTTCCACAGTCTCCAGCAAAACTCAGTGTCCACTCCAAGAGTGTCCAGCCAAAAATGTTTGTCCACTGCCAAAGTTTCCAGCATAAGTTGTTCAGTGTCCACTCCAAGAGTGTTCAGCCAAAATTATTTGTCCACCGTCACAGCGTCTGCGTACGTCTTTTTGTCCACTCCCAGAGTGTTGCGTGACAATAATTAGGGAGTTTACGAAACCACGAGGGCGACGCCGAGGACAACGTCGATTAAAAACTGAATTTATATTTTACCTACGAATCTCACGATACTCTTAAGTCATTTACTTTGTTTATCACTGTCAAAAATATCGCAAAACTAAATCCGGAACACAGCAATAAGTTTGAAATAAAAATTTAAAGAATTAGCCGTCGTGGTTCACGTTCTCTGGACGATGCCAAATTTGGTCATTTCATGTTGTTGTCTTGTAGAGGACGGCAAAGAAATGTACCAAGAATTATAACGTACCTACACAGCCACTGTACTGCTCACTAATTCTTTTGCTCAGTGACGTTCCCGTTGCCGTTGCCGTCGTGGTTTCGTAAACTCCTTATTGTCTACTTCCAGAGTTTGCAGCGACAGTATTCCCTGCCACAGTGTATAACCCGTTGGTCGTCTTGTAGAATGTCCAGGTCAAGTCATTTGTCCCCTCTCAGAGTACAGTGTCTGACGACAATGAGGTTGTCCGTCCACCTCTAGCGTTTCCAGCACAGGTAATCAAGTTAATACTCGCTTTTCCAAACTGAGGCATCCTGATCGTGTACAGTATCGGATTTACAAAGGAGTTAGCAAAGAACAAGGCCTCAGAAACACCTCGCGCTCTTAAAAGTGTTTCTTCAGAAAATGTCTGTGACAGATGAGACTCCAGGAATGTGAAAAGTACGTACGGAATCCACACTGACAAGGAGACAAGCGTCACAATGAACAGTGTCATAGTAAGCCTTCGTTCCTTCCTTGCCTGGCCGCGGTGAGAGTGCTGGGGTTGTTCACTGTATCGAACTGTAACAAATATCGCGCAGTAACTAAAGGTTAAAATTAAAAGCGAAACAAAGACGCATGAAGCCACGATGTACCAAATCTGCAACCCGAGTATGTCGTAAAATAAGAACAAAACTACGGCGCTCGTATAAATGAAAGATGCGATCCAGACGCAAGATATCCAAATCTTGTATGTCAGTCCTGTTACAGACCGATGCCTCATTGGACTTCTTGTAGCGTACAGTCTTTCAACTGAAATGGAGACCAAAAACGCAAGCGAACATCCAAAAAACAGCGTGTCAACTCCATATGTGGAAATGAACCACGCATGAGTCATCTCAACATTCCAAAGTCCATAAGTGTTCCCTCGACGAAAAACAGCAGTTGGTATAACAAGTCCTCCCACACCGATATCAGCCGCTGACAGGTTGATTAGGAGATATGTACTGCGCTTGCGCAAATGGCGGTCCTTGGTAAAGACGATAATCGTAAACATATTGAGCACAACGATGATGATCGCCTCAAGAATAAACAGAGAACACCAGAAATATCCTTCCTCTTTGTTAATATGAAGTATGGACTCTGTTGGTCTGAGTATTGCTAATGATGTGTTATTCGTTTCCATGGTGATGTCTACCTGCAATAGACCCACAAGCAGTTATTTTTTGCTGTCACACAATCCTACAATGATTTTAGACTCTTTTTTTGCTTGTTTGTTTTTGTACATGTTTAAATTAAACAAGCGGCTTTCCTTGATTAAACGCCAGAGCCCGAATAATTGCCGGGTTCAAATGTCATCGGGTCTATAAAGTTGAGTTCTCAATAAAAGCCTTGAAGTCCTGCGTGTTCTCGGCGCCGAAAAAACACGGTCAAACTCCAAGAAAATCCCTACCTCGAAAGACAAAAGTATGCAGTCATGATGATTTAGGCAACTAAATTAATCCACGCCCGCTTGGCTTCTAAATGGACACACACTAGGCCCCGATGAACTGTACGCTTTATCTTTAATGCAAGCGAAATCTCTCCGTAACGAGAACTAGATACAACCAAGATGGCGGACGAATGAAGACTGATCGCGCGGGCTTTTATACCACAATGAACGCCGCTGACCGACCGACTACAGCGGAGTGCCGCTGGACAACCAGCCTACTGGTGTAGGAAATAATTCTTAGAAATGTGAAACACTTCGACTGTCTCAAGTATAAACACCTGTCAGTCGACTGACAGTTTCTTAATGTTTTTTAATTACAGAGAAGCTTTTAACGGATATTGATCTAGTGATTTACCATCAATGTTTAAAACATCTAGCTGTGAAAAAAAAAAAAAATAAAAAAAATAATAAAAATAAAAAAAAAAACGCTCGAAAAGCACAGAATTTTGACCATATTAGGATACAGGACGCTTCAATGGTCAATTTCCTCTATGACTGAGACGAGCCGGTAGGGTATCATGGCAGTTGTGTTCATGGATGAAAAAATATCCAATCCAACAGAGCAACGTTCGAATTGGTACTGTTGCTATTATTCGATTGTAAGTCCCGAGACGAGAGGTACCAGATTTCAGAAGGCAAGCCTATTGTCCACACTGTGTGCTATCTTGGATTGGACTCATTGTTATTTTTGATGAATACAATTAACATGTTTCCCTGCAGGTACATCTCATAGAGGAAATTGGGCATTGAGTAAAAACTTTGATTATTCAGTACAAACGTATGTGCATGTGTTTTGTAGACTTAGCTCATTTAGCTCTTCCTGAAATGAATAGCTCATTGAGTGAAAAGCTAGGCCGTTTCAGCATTGTATTCTGTGAATTTCCCACTTATTTCATTGTACGCCTTCATTGTTGAATTTGATCAACTCGATTCTTCTTTTATTTTTGTTAGGGGAAAACATCTTCTTAGAAATCTTCAGCGTCAACCCAACAATTCTTTGAAACCCCTAAGAAATATTATTAACCTTGACGTCTTGCCAAGAGATTGAAGATAGTCAAGGTCCTCAGGGTAAAAACATTATACACAGTCACCTTATATTTACATGCAAGTAAGCAAAAATAAAAATAATAATTTTTTTTAACTTACGACTTACAGGCGGCCAGCCAGCTCACTGATTATAGCCGTGGTAACCGGGTTCGTATCGGCGTTAAACTCGATTTTGGAGTTGGAAATACTAGTCTGAGCCAAAAACGTTAACCGTTTTGCGATGAAATCCAGTTACCCAGATGAAAAATGTCCAACGTTTAACAGAATGCTCTATGGAAAGCCTGAAGTTAATAAAAAAAACAAACTTTTCCAGTCGTAATCGCCAACACAAGACGATCTCTTTGCAAGTTTTTTTTTCAAGCAACAGTACATGCAAAATTCACTCGTGTATTGATACAACGTTACAACGTAATTCATAGTAGCTTTCGCTTGGCCTGCGCAAGCCATCGATTTGCCGTCGCTAAAGTGAGAACCGGAAAATTACTAGATGTAAATCATTTCCTTACCAGTAAATCAGAGCAAGAGGCTACAGAATGCAACACCTCTAAAGGTTCTTAGACGGCAGATGAGTAAAACAAGGGAAACTGCGTCTGAGCAGAAAGCCTCGTAAAACACCTTTTACCTTTTGATAAAATTCTTGCATTGCAAATTGATATTTGGATCAGTCAGCAATTTACATATTCAAAGCAGAGATAATACAGCTATTCTTATGTCTCTATAGTTGTGGAGAGCGAGCCATCTTTAGTTTTATAATAGTTTGTTTACGACAAAATACTTTAGCTAGAAACATGAATCGCAAAAAAAAAAAACCAGTCTTCCTTGATTTATACCGATGAAGCACGGCATGGGCACTGGTTTTTGAGCTTCTTAAACCTTGCAGCTGCCTTACTTTACAGTAATTTCTAGTAACATGTTTACGTTTCTGGAAAACTGGCTGCAGATGTTTGTTCACTTTTGTGATAGCCTCAGGAGAAATATGCAAGGATGCCATAAAAGACTGAAACAGTTGTCGTTCCACAATAAATGGCTTGCGGTTTCGATCAAAGGCTCAAAAACCGTACAGTTATAACTTTACTACAACACTAACAGCACGTATACGTGACAAAAACAAAAATTATTGACCACAGCCCTTTCTTGTAAACTACTTTCAAGTGGTTAAGACCCTGAAATTAATTTAGGTATAATATCATAGATGCCAGTTGTAATTAAAAAATACTGATGGAGCTATCTGGTTGCTTTTTCATCATCAATCTTTCTCACCGTGTGACATCCAATACCGAGATATTTCTTTCACACTTTTGAAAAGAGGGATTACGTGAGGATGTTTTGTCAACTGTCTCACCACGTCATTTAACGTCGCCATGCATGTAGGTATCACATTTTGACGTGCACGTTAAGCAGATATTGTCCTTTTTTTCGTTTTTCCTATTTCCTTCAGCAACATTGCTAAATAAATAATTTTTTTCTGTGACGATGAAACTTGAAAGAGCCATTTCATTTTTCAGCGCCATTTTTCCATTCTGACATTGCTAGTACAAGCTCAATTGCTAAGCAGCTTAATCTAAATTTGTCTTTTTTAGACAGATTTCGTTTTTTTCAAATTTTCTTGAACAAAATTGCAGAATGGACCTTCCTACCGATGCCACGCAGCATCAACAGTTTTTCGAATCTTTCATTTAAACAACAAAGAAAAAACTCCATAGATCACTTTGTCAAGCCGAATGTAGAAAAGATGCCTAGTTTCTTAAAAATCCGTGCAAACTCGCAAACATATGGGACCGCAAAGCGTAGAAACGACTATCGTTATGGACAGAATTTGCAAATGCGTCACTCACTCAACTTTTGGTGTGGAGAGCTTGGGTACGAGTTTCTCAAGGAGCTCCAACCATTTTGGTTCTTGTGTTTCGCTTTTGGCAAATATGTAGTATTTTGCTTAGGGCTTTTGCTCACTCGTAGATGAAAGCTGAGAGAGGCATTTATCACTGTGGTCATGTATCGGTCAAAACAGCGCGGCCGGCGAGGTCAAAGAATTGTTAAAGTGAAAGTCAGGAAGTCAGATCGTGTTTACTAGACGTGGCTCGATCATAGCCTTTTTCTTGCATGGCTAGAGAATTTGATGGTTTTCCACTCCCTTTCTCTCCTTGTAGAGTCCAAGGTAAGCATACGGTAGCGTGTTTTTCTGTATCGCATTTTTTTGTGTACACATTAAAATTCTGGCGGTGTTCGTATCTTAAATTCAAAACCGTGATTTAATTATTTTCGTTATTTTGTATTTTCAAATAAACTTACTTCAAGCAAAAAATTCAAATTGCTTAATCTTTTAACTTTGTTGTTCTTCACACTACATTTCTTCTGTATTCTATGCAGTTGGACTAGAGTGAGCATTTCTTCATGAATAGTATACAAGTCAGCATCCACTATCGAGTAAATATGCCCTAAAATTTGAGTGATGGATAGACAAATTAGCATCCAAGAGACTGTGTAGATCTACTTTTTGCGGCAGAGATTGACTGCCCAATCATGTCAAACGCAAGCCATGTCAAACAGGCATAGTGGCTGGTGATGTACGTATAGTCTACGTATAGGAACGTATACGCATACGTATAGGAACGAGATATGTAAACAACTGGAGTCAAAACTTGAAATAGATATAAACTGTACCTGTCAACAATTGTTTTAATAATCATTGTCTAATCACAGTCAAATTAATATAGTCCATGTTAAAATTTTTAAGCAGTCTGTATAAACAGCCTGTAATTAGATTTTTGTTTACTTCCCTAGTCACACTGCACATGTACTACTTATGCCAGGGGGCAACGCTTGCCCCCTGGCATTCATATCTTTGTAAAAATTGGCAAGTTTGGGGTTCCATATTTTCATACGTTTGCAACGGATTCACATGAAAGTTTGCATATGTACTAAATTCAGCATAACAAATCGAGCGACGAACCCTTCTTTGTTTGAATTAAAAAAAAAAACAAAAAAAAAAAACGTAAAAGCGCGACATTGGTGAAAAAGTTCATTAGTATTTTATTTGCATTGATCTCTATACTCGTTTCGAGACTCTATCTCCATTTGCGCAATTGTCGCCGAGGGGAGAGATCTGGTTGTGGCTGATTAGGTAAATACTTATAACTGGCTTTCACGTGACGTCACTAAAATTCAGACCACAAAACTATTGATCTTTCTGAGATTTTACTTTAGTGATGTTTAAGAGCAGCTGAAAACTAATATTCATACAAATTTTCGCTCCAAATGGGTTCTTGGTTTTGTGATACACTACGCTTAAATTTCTAAGCTTTTGCGTGACGCGGCATTTACATGACGGCCCAGAGAGCTGTGATGATGGTTAAAAAAGTGACTTATTTCGGGGAATTTGGCTATCTGAACAGTTTATGTCTTAGAGAAAGTATTATTTTAATGTTTTAGAGTTTCTCGAGGGATATATTCACGCCTTTGTAGCAAAACTCAGTGACAGATGTTTCTGTTGGTTTCCGGCCGCCATGTTGGTGCCCACACGGTTGCGCACCAGCATGGCGTCTCCATACAGATCTCTATAGATTTGAGTAAAAAATTTCTCCACATATCTTGCACAAGAAAAATTGCTGTGACCAGAATCTTGGAGAGAGTCTTTGCATATTTACCTTCTTTCATTTCCCAGATTCTGGACTTTATCTATTGAACGGTTTTGATTTTTATTTTGATCTATTTTGAATGGCGTGACACTGAAAACCAGCAATTCTGAGTGGCAAAAAATCTATTGGGTGAATGGTATAGCAATTTGTTCTAATTGCTGCTTTGACAGATCTATTATTGTGTGTTATAAATCCACTAGCAAGCTAAAAACCACGCGCTTTATTGGGGTTCGAAGTCGCATTAGCCGATGAAGAAGAAAGCCTTTTTATTTTTTGGCATCTATAAAGAATGGAAGACATTTTCGTTCACAAAAGAGGCAGGCAGCCGAATCTGGATCGAACGCGGAGCAATTAAAAAACGTCAAGCACCGAACTGACATTTAACCATGCAGTGTATCAGTCTATTTATCTGTGAATACCTGAGTAATGTAGTATCTTCTTATTCTGCTTCTTGGACAGGAAACAAGATTACTGCTGTACCGCCGATTGCGGGCAATTCTGACCATGCTGACTTGCTGACTTGGTCTACAACATAAGCGTTAACCGATCTTCGACAGGGTTGTTGACATTATATGTGTACATTATGTCGATCAGACTTATGTAACTTAAGTTTCGTTTATATTTAGGGTGCGTTCCTTTGGAGTGATCTGGATCAGGATCAGTGATCCAAGGTCTGTCTGGATCATGATGCATTAAAGGAACCGATGAATCCACTCTGGTCCAAGTTATTTGCCCGCTCGAAGAGTGTCTAGCCAAAGTTATTTGTCCAATATTAGAGTACAGTGTCTAAAGATGAGGCTATCCGTTCACTCTTGTCCACTCCTACACTGTCCAACGACAATGAACTTATCTGTCTACTTCCAGAGTTTCCAGCACAAGTTATCAAGTTAATACTAGTAGTGGTATGGGCTAGTCCAGTACGAATTTGACAGGTAGTGTGATGCAAATGAAAAAGTATTGTTATGGAAAGGAGTTCTATTGTTTTCTCGAGTTTGACGTATCCAAGGTAACCAGAAGGCCCGCCCCCTTTGACGTCATTAATCTCGTTTCCGTGAAGACCGAGTAAAAAGCCTGGTTTCTAACATAAACAAAGTAATCACGCAATTTTAAAGTTAACCATTAACTTTAATATCAAAAGTTTCCCTAACATTACAGGACAGAGCCGTGTGCAACTCCCTAGTGGATTACGCTCAACTTATGAATGAAACTATTTACAAAAGTGTTTACAAATGGCACAACAGTTCAATCATGTCCACGTCCTCATTTGTTATTCTTTCATAGCCATAGGGATATGTTTTGAAGGTGTAGGGATCTATCACTCGTTTTTCGTACACAAGCTGGTACTTTTCCGTCTGAGAGACTGTGGTCAGTGAGTACTCTTTGGAGTTTCGGACGATGTGATAAGGCTTGTAAATATCAGTTTGTCGCGTTTTCTCGAGAGGGCGTTGAATTTCGTCTAAAACATTTTGCCGCAACACTTGATAATTTCACTACTTGCTACCTTCACTGTTTAAAGAGATTCCCCTCACTTTGCATTCTTCTTTTTCTTTCTTCGTGAGGTAACCATAATTTTTCGGTCCCGCGGACGCAAATTCAGTGATGAAGTCGTCTTCTCCCAACTCGTCCTTGAAATCACTAAGAAAGTCGTCAAGGGGAGGATTGTTTTCATGAGGTAAACTGGAAAAAATAACGCTGTCGGTGTCTGTGTACTGTACTCGTTCTTGTAACATGTCCAGAGCTGCATACAAACGAAGTCGAGCCCAACATGTCGTGAAACAAGCGATGAAAATGTTGAGGTTTGATGAGACAGGTTCGTCATTCGATTTCAGTTTATAGTGAATTTCAACGATGTCTTCAGACAATACACTCACGTAGCAAATGTCATTTGCATCACTTTCATGGAATGCACTGAACCTCATAGGATCTCCGAACTCTTTGATTTGAGTTTTGTTTGTGCGCTGGCCAAACTTCCCCCACATGGAATTTAACATCATTTTTGCAAGGCTACGTTTGCCGGGATTCTTTTCAATGTTGTTGCGGTTGAGTTCGATGCCCTCTTTCGCTTTGTAGGATCTCAGATGTTCTTGTTGTTTGACGGGATCATCGCCTACATGAGCTGGCCAGCCGCTT